>NC_050465.1:56510225-56662725 GCF_903995425.1 Onychomys torridus | reverse complement strand
AGGCCAGCCTGGCCTACAGAGCTAGTCCAGGACAGGCTCCAAAGCTACACAGAGAAACCCTGTCTCAGGAAAAAAAAAAAAAAAAGGTAAGTTTGGGTTCCAAATCTGGATTCCAACCCTGTGACTGGTACCACCTATGAGGAGGATGTCTGCCTGTCAGTCAACCTTATGCAGCTTTATAATTTTATCCATCAAGTGACATGTATCTACCTGAGTATTATCCAGCTTTAAATAGCTAAAACTCCTTGGATTTTGTTAAAAAGGGGGAGCTGGTTGACACACCCAAAACACTGAAAAGGTGGGCGGGGCTTTCTGGGAGGCAGTAGAGCGGTCACTGCCAGGTCCTGAGAGCCTTTTACCCTCTCTCCACAGTCCACTCATCTGCCTTGTATTGGTGCTCTCTCAGAACGGCCTCTTCCACACCGCTCCACTCTGGTCTGCACCCCCAAATTTCTTAGGTTGAAATTTAAGTATTAGGAGAGGGGGGTCAGCAGGTGACGATCACGAGGGTGGAACCCTGGGCTTATGCGAGGGACCAGAGCTGATGGTGCCTTTTGGCCTGTTCTGTCCCTTTCTCAGGTGACATCGACAGCATCTCTGGGAGGCAGACATCTCCCACCAAACACCAAATCTGCCTTGGCACTGGGAGTTCAGACTTCCTTCCTCCGGACCCCGGAGGGGGGTTGACTGTTTATAAATGACCTCGCCCACACTGTCACAGCAACGGGAATTGACTGAGACAAGCTCATGCTCCCCAACTCTACTGTCTACAAAGGACTCGGTGTCTCACCCTCTGATGTCCAACTTAAAAGTAGCAGGGATCAACAGTCTGAAGAAGAAACCTAGAAGAGCTCACCAAAGGTCACTAAAGCCAAAGGTTAGAGTTCAGGAAGAAATGCTTCCAGAGCAAGCCCAGGCAAACACTAAGCATACGAGAGTACTGGGGAGGCTACTGATGCCCCCCCTGGGGGGGGGGAGTGTTCCTATGGGAATTTACTAAGAGGCTGAGAGTAGCTCAGTGATAGAGTGGTTGCCTAGCATGCATGAGGTCCTGAATCCAACCCCAACACTACAGATAATCACAATAAGAAACAAGAGGCACCGGGCGGTGGTGGTGCACGCCTTTAATCCCAGCACTCGGGAGGCAGAGGCAGGCAGATCTCTGTGAGTTCAAGCCAGCCTAGTCTACAGAGTGAGTTCCAGGAAAGGTGCAAAGCTACACAGAGAAACTTGTCTCAAAAAAACAAAAAAAGAAAAAAAAATCTTATAAAGAAATCAGAATATTGCTAGACAGAATTAAAGCCCAATTCTGTTATGTTTCTCTCTAGTTATTTGTTTGGAATAAGGCTAACTCCAGGATGGGATTAGTAATCACAAAACATAATAATAACCAGAGGCTAGGGAGATGGCTCAGTGGTTAAGGACACTTGTTACTCTTACAGAGAACCCATGTTTGGTTCCCAGCATCCACATGGTGGCCTAAAACCATATATAACTCTGGTTCCAGAGACCCAATACCCTGTTCCGGTCTCCATAGGCACCAGGCACACATGTGAGGTACACAGACATACATGTAAACAAAACACTTGAACACAGAACATAAAAATTAAGTTTAAAACACATTAAATAATCAATCCATATGCAAACTGAAAAACCACCCAAATAATACATGTTAAGATAATATCATATATGGTACTTTAAATATGTACTTAGATAGGTACTTTCAAATAAACAACAGCATTGATTTCTCATATACTAAGTCAGTGGAGATTTCTGCTTCCATTTTCTGAAAGGAAACTAAAGCAACTGAGATGAAATAGCTGGACCAGAGCCACCCAGTCACCTGCCTGACAGGGTGACACTCTTGTGCTGTGGCATACCGCCTTACTTTATTCCTGCAAATGGAGGGCAAGATTCCCTAGTTCAAGGTAATCTTTTTCGTTCACCCGACACCCTGCAGGTCACCCCTATGCGGATGGATACTTTAAAGGCAATCAATCATTCTGCTTGCTATACTTAAAATTAGGCTTTCTGGGTACCCTTTCTCTGTATTTCCTTAGCATGACAGAGCTGCGTGACCTGTGTTACACACACATCAAGGTGAAGCACTCCCCCCACCCCTCCTGCATGGACAGCATGGCAGACGCTCTGCATTGGGTACCCACTGCCGCTGCAGCATCAACCAGGAAGAGATAAATAACATGAAAGTGAAGCCTGAGGACGTTTACCCTAGAACAAGTTACAATAACAATTCTTTCTAGGCTGCATTTCACCAGGAGAGAGGAAGCTAAAAACTGCCCAGGGAACACATGTGTTTTAAATGAAACTAAAGCAATTAATGATATACGGGATATACTGAACAGCAGCAGGTGATAGTCTGTAGTCTAGGACGAAAACATATCCGAGGGAAGGGATGCAACCAGACAACTAACGAGCAAGGGGAAGAAAAGACCGCACTCCTTCTGTGTACTCTCCTAGGGTACTCCTTTCAAAAAGATAAAAGCAGCCCTTTCAAATGACATTGGCAGAAGGGCAGGACAGTACGCTTCCAACACGAGGCATCCTGAGACCACGGGCGGGCGGGGAACTGAGGAGCTAAGCCGGCCTTCTGAAGTACCGAGGAAACCTCAGTTCCATGAGAAGTATCACTTAAAAAGCACTTAATTTCTCAGAAGTGCCATCTTAACAAGGACCAGTGTGGCATGCTCTTCTGAACTCCTCTACAGTCCCAGAGGAAGAAGGTATCCCCCAGCAGTCTTAAGGGAGGCAAATATGCATGCAAGAGGGGTTCTTAATTCCCCACGGCAGGCAGTCTAAGCGGCCAAAGCCCCCCCCCCCCCCCCGCTCTGAACGAACGCCTCTTAGTGCAGTGCTCAATTTGAAAGATGAACGTCCCTGATCAGATTAATAATTCAACATCCTATAGCACCACTGTGCTTCAGCCAAAAATAGGGCAAGAAGAAATGGGTTTTAAATGCAGCAGGAAGGATTAGTATAATGACAAGAATTTTTTAGTGGGGGTGTGTGATAAGAAAGTAAAAGCTAGAGGGGGAATTCAAGTCACTGTGAGATGAAGGAATCTCTTCCTTATAAACTATAAAATACATGCTTTCCTCCCAAATTTTATAATACATATGGCAAATTACATTTTATTATATGTCTGCATCCTGAGAAAGGGTTAAACATAAGACGTTATATGTGCCATAAATTGATTCCTAATGTGACAATTTTGTCTACCCTCAATCTACTACTGTCTGTAGACGTCATTCTCTGAGCAACATAAAAAAGAAACTATCAGTCTGCTAACGTCATCCATGCAGACAGGAAAAAAACTGAATATCCTCCAAAGGTGTTTTTTGTTTGTTTGGTTTCGTTTTTTGTTTGTTTGTTTGTTTGTTTGTTTGTTTTTTCTTGGTTTTTTGAGACAGGGTTTCTCTGTGTAGCTTTGCACCTTTCCTGGAACTCACCTGGTAGTCCAGGCTGGCCTCGAACTCACAGAGATCCACCTGGCTCTACTTCCCAAGTGCTGGGATTAAAGGCGTGCGCCACCACCACCCGGCAGGTGTTTTTTTAATTCCTTCATTCTTTAGATCTGAAATCAGTAATTTCCTATTGAGCTCAATTTCTCTATATCACAATTTTACTTAACTCTTTACCACACCTCAAAACAGTTCCATGAACACAGTATAATCAATACACATAAAGTGGCCAATCAGTCATCTGGCAGATTCCTACTCAGCCAAAAGAGAAGATTCCTATAAGCCATCTACATGGGGCCTGCCCACTGCATAAGGGAACGAGATTTTCCTATACATTACTCTCAAGCTCTTACAAGAACTGCAGGGAGATGCCAGACTTCTTCAAGTTACAAATTATAACATCCAGTTGATCTTGGCTGAAGGGGCTGCTGAGGTCAGTGAACACTTCAATATGCTTCTTCCCAAACTTCTTTCCTCTAAAAGACAGAGTGATCACATTAAGACAGAGTGTCACTGAGGGCCGGTGCCATGGTTCAGCAGGTAAAGACAACTGCCCTGCAAACCTGCAACCTGAGTTCAATCACCAGAACTCACACACGGTGAAGAGAACTAACTCCACAAAGTTGTCCTCTTACCTCCACACATGTGCTAAAACACACACACACACACACACACACACAGAGAGAGAGAGAAAAGGGTGATTTTCATTGTTTTTTGGTTTTGTTTTTCCTAGATAAGGTTTCTCTGGCTGTCTTGGAACTTTCTCTGTAGGCCAGGCTGGCCTCAAACTCATAGAGATCTGCCTGCCTCTGCCTCCTGAGTGCTGAAAAAAAAAGGGGGATTTTAAAGAAAGTGTTCTCCTGAATGTTTTTCTAGGAGTTGAAATACACTTGGTCATTGAGCAGAGAGGCTGAGGACTGAATCTAGATATACTGATAAGTGTGATTAGTCTCAAAGTCCACACTTAATGCTCAGTTGAGTTCCTATTTAATACATAATCGCCGGGGAGTGGAGGCGCACGCCTGTAATCCCAACACTCGGGAGGCAGAGGCAGGTGGATCTCTGTGAGTTTGAGGCCAGCCTGGGCTACCAAGTGAGTTCCAGAAAAGGTGCAAAGCTACACAGGGAAACCCTGTCTCAAAAAAACAAAACAAACAAACAAACAACAACAACAAAAACAAAAAAACCATAATCAACTTCATATAGTTCACACTGGGCTCAGCATTACAAAACACAATATTCTTGTGTCCCTAACTCTGATTCCTAGCACTGTGATTTAAAACAATCCCTTCCAACCAGCACAGCTTCAGAATGTAATGAGAGCTCCCAGGTGTCAGAAGGCATCAGCCTGCACCTTCACTTTCCAAATGTCTTGCTGGGGAACTAAACAGGGGATGGATTAGCTGCAGGATTTTGCAGAGGATTCAGACTGAGATAAAATGATAGAGATTCAGGCCTGGGATGTCAGCACAAAACGGCTTTTCCTAACAACACATCCATATGTGCTCAAGGGCATACACTTTTCAAGATACAGTAATTAAGCAAATAATGGGTCAGGGTGTTGACTACAGTTACTGTGCACAGCATACATAATTACTATGGATCATAGCACTTAGTACTTTGTAAAGATTTGGGGCAATTAGTTTAAGTCAAATAAGAAAACGAAAAGATGCCAAATGCTTATTTCTCCCAGAGAAACTCCCACCAAATGTGGTCCTTTGTTTTAAACTTTCAAACACTAGGATGGTTAGCACTGACTTCTGTCTTTCTGCCAGACGAACATGCACTTGGTTAACAGCAGACCACACAGGCTGCTGAACACATCAACCCATCCTTTTCACAGAAAGTCTCACTTCTGTATTCCCTCAGGTGAGACACTCACATGGTTTCTCGCTGAATCAAATCCATGCACACAATCAGGGCGTCCAGGACTCTGCTAGTTAAGGGTAGAAACAACATCCACATTCCCTTCATCCCACAAACATTGCAGTTTCTCCCAGCAAAGCCCACACTACTGACAACTAGCAAAGGCTTGCCCCTGCACCCCTCTTCCAGATTTTATTTCTGCTTTCTATCAACATATACATTCTGAGAAGTAGTGTGAAAAAAAAAAAGAAACACAAAAGGTTTAATGCATATTCATATAACAAAAACCTTAAGATGTCATTTAACAGTACCTAGAACCCCTATTTAGTAATCGCAGTCCATTCTTCAATACCAAGCAGGCCATAACACATCATTTGCAAGTCACTCCAAACACAGCAGCACCTCCCAGTGGTCAACAATGGTACTAATTGTTTAGAAAAACAGAGTACCTTAAAATTATGACCCCCAACTGTGTGCATGCATGAGCGTGCATGTGTGTGTGTGTGTGTGTGTGTGTGCGTGTGTCTGCGTGTGCGTGTGCGTGTGCATGTGCGTGTGTTGAGACAGGGTTTCATTTCATGGTTAATCTTGATTGTCAACTTGACACCTGGGAGGCCAAACGTCAACTGAAGAATTGTCTCCATCAGATTGACCTGTTGACATGACTGTGGAACATTTCCTTAACTACCAAGCGGCATAGGTGAGCCCAGACCACTGTGGGTGGTGCCATCTCTGGGCAGGTGAGCCTGGGCTGTGTAAGTCGGGCCCCTAAACATGAGCCTGGGGAGAAAGCCAGTGAGCAGTGTTCCTCTGCTGGTTTGTGCTTCAAGCTCCTGCTTGGGCTCTTACACTGGCTTCCTTCCATAATGGACCACAACCTGTCTGTAAGCTAAAATAAACCCTTTCCTCCCCAAGTTGATTATACTCAGTGTCTGACCACACCAACAGAGAAGACAACTAGAGCAGGCCTCTATGGAAGAAATGAGAAATCTTAGCTGGAATATCAACCTGATTTTTTGGCATAAAAACATCCTTCATCCAGAAGAGCAGAGAAAGTTAGCGCTATGCTCTCCTGAATATATCTTTCTCACCTCTGTGGTGGTTTGAATGGAAATGGCCCCCAGAGGTTCACAGGGAGTGGCATTATTTGAAAGGATTGGGAGGTGTGGCCTTGTTGGAGGAAGTGTGGCATTGAGGGTAGGTTTTGGGGTTTCCAATGCTCAAGCTAGGCCCAGGGTTGCTCTCTCTTCCTGCTGCCTGTGGACTGGGATATAAACTCTTGGCTACTCCAACACCATGTCTACCTGCATGCTGCCATGCTCCCCATCTTGATAATAATGGACTGAACCTCTGAACTGTAAGCCAGCCCCAGTTAAATGTTTTCCTTATAAGAATTGCTGTAGTCATGGTGTCTCTTCACAGAAATAAAACTCTGAGACACGCTCCAAACACGCTGACAAGCAGTACCATCAAGCCCTCTCCTCAGTCAATATATGCATATATTCCCTAGATTTCCCCCTTCCTGGACTTCTCAATATCACAAGGCAAAGAAAGGACAAGAGACTAGAAGACTGAAGCTGGGCATTAACTACTTAATTAACTAACTCCATATTAATTACACACCCTCTTTTTCTCAGAGGAAAATATGTCCAGATGTTCAGATCCGAGACTCTGAAAGAGCCTCACCAAACTGGATTGTGATTTTCCAAATAAAGAGAAATTTGTCTTCTTGGGGGAAAAAAAAAAAAAAAAAGGATACAGTCAGCTTGTCGAGAGCCCAGCTGGATCTTGCTTCCGATGTCTTCCAGCAAATCAAAATCTGGTAGCATCAGGTGTCTGCGCACTGTGATGTTCTGATACTGGTCCTCACCAGCAAGGGCGTTATCAGTGCTGTCCGTACCAAAGAGGACTAAAGCAATCTCATCCTTGCTCTCAGAAAATACCTAGGACAGAATATCCACAGGTTGAAGACTGTATCGGAGCAGCCTGGAAGGAAGAGGACACCTGAGCTTCAGGGAGCACGATGATCATACCTCCTTAGGCAGGTCCTCAGGGCCACCCGATACCAGACTAAATCAACGTAGGACTTACTAGCAAGGACAACTAGGCTCTAAGCGGACTTTCTCTTTCTAATTTTTAAAGATCGTTTTATTATTATATGTAGATGGGTGTCGTGCCTGTGTGTATGTCTGTTCATGTTTGTGCCTGGTACTCCAGAAAGAGGATGGCTCACCCAGAACTAGAGTTACAGATGGTTGTGAACCACCATGTGGGTGGTGGGAATTGAACTCAGGACCTCTGGAAGTGCAGCAAGGGCTCTTAACCTCTGAGCCATCTCTCCAGCCCCTAGGTAGATATTTCGTTATCTGCAAGTCTTACTTTTCATTTCAGCACCGAGAAGCATGTATGCTTCTTTCTCTTGCTGCTCTTGGCTTTGTGCTAGATGTGACCAGCAGTGTCCAGTCCCTGCCTCCTTCACTACTGCAGACCCGTGGGCTCTAGCCTAGAACTGTGAACTCTCATAGACCCTTTCTCCTCTAAGTCATGTTTCATTAGGTTTCTGTGGGTTTGTTTTTTGTTTTTTGTTTTTTGTTTTTTTTCTTTATACCAGCAATAGAAATTAACGAGGAGAGCTATTTCTGAGGCACGGTCTTTTCCTGTAGCCTTGGCTGGCCTCAAACTTGCTGTGTGGCTCATGCAGACCTCAAGTGCCTCTGCCTTCTGAGAGCTGAGATTACAAGCCTACACCACCATGCCCAGTTTACAGAATCACTTTATTCCTCAAAGTGACTCTGCCTGGGAGGGATTATTACTTTCTTATTTTGCACACAGGGCATTGAAGCATTAAATGTTAGATGTCTGCACGACAGCCACCATCCATTCCTTTTCTCCCTGCATTTGCAGGCTACTTCTTATTAGAAGAGTCTAATTCCTCCTGCATCATTAGTTGTGAGCTGGCCTTAAGGACTTAATAGTAAATACAAAACAACAAAAAGGCATTCTGGGACTTCTAAAGCTAGGCCAAAACAAGCACACAGGCGGGGCCTCCAGGAACTATTTCCTCTTAGAATATCCCTTAGAAGTAGCTGCTACCTTGTGAGACTCCTAAACTCTGTGCAAAGTCTATACATAAAGGGTCTCTGATGGGCAAACCCCAACTGGGTTCACGGCTGCCATAAAGCACCATCATCCAGCTCTGTGAGTTGCCATCTTTGGCCATCCACACCAAGTGAGCCTTGGGATAACACCGGCTCCAGGCCCCACCCAAGTGCAATAGTGTAAGAGGCTTCAAGGGAAAAACACCTACCAAAATGGTAGCTCACACCTCTGATCCCAGCAATTGGGAGGCAGACATGAGAATTGAGAGTTCCAGGCCAGCCTGAGCTACCGGGAAAGAGCCTGTCTCATTTTTTTTAATTAATTCATTAATTAATAGGGCATAATGGCTAATACTGTCAACTTCACATGAGATACAAATCTCTGGGCATGCCTATGAGAGATTATTTAGATTAGGTTAGCATGCAGGGGATTATCTAGATTAACTGATAGGTAGGAAGACCCACCCTTAACATGAGTGACCCTGTACCACATGCTAGAGTCCTGCGCTGAACAAGGAGAAAGCGGCGAGCTGAACACCAACCTTTGCCTCCCTCCATTCCCTAACTGCAGATGCAATGTGACCAACGGCCTCAAGCTCCTACAGCCATGACGTCCCTGCCATGGCTGACTGGACCCTGTGCAGCAAAATAAATCCTTCTACATTTAAGTTGCTCTGTCGAGTGTTTTTGTTGCAGCAACAAGTACCTAATGGAAAGGGAGTTGGGAAGGAGCCCTAACTGAACTTACCTCATCATCCCATCCAAGCCACAACCATTGAGCAAGGACTTCTTTCTGAGATGCTAAGTTTGGGGGTAGATGGGTATACGTTGAAGAATGACTAGCCTAGGCACAAACCCACTGAAGGGCTTGCTCGAGCTCACGGGGTCAGTAAATGACAGGGTAAAGGAAGGATTCAGACGCAAGCTGCCTGGCTCTGGGGACTGTTCTTTGAAACATTTCTGATTGCCTTCCACTTCTGCTTAAAACTGTTGTATCGAGAGAAGGGGTCAGATCAGGAAAGGCAAACAGTATCAGGCTCTGGCAGTTGGCAGGCTTGAGCAGATGTAAGAAAGCCCTCCAGATTCTGCAAAGCACAGGCTGGAAATACTGAGGAGGCTGGCGTCTTCTGTTAGGAGCGGAAGGCAATGAGGGTTCAAAACAGGGGTTACAAGCTTAAGGTTAATCTGAAACTTACCTGTCGCTGGACAAACATAGTCATCACTTTCTTTGCTTGTTCAAACGGGGATTCTTCACCAGGGAAGGAGTTACCCATGGCAACCCCCACGTCCATACACAGCACAACAGCCGCCTAGAAACAAGTCCCAAAAAAGTACCCAAGGGAAAAAAAATGAAGTTATTAGCAAAGATTCTGAAATGCGTCCGCATACTGGTATTTAGAAGAGGGATGATAAAGGCAGGGGACATGGGCTACAGACAGAATGCACGTAAGGCATTTAGAGTTCCACTCCGGGGCTGGAGACATGGCTCAGCGGTTAAGAGCACTGACTGTTCTTCCAGAGGTCCTGAGTTCAATTCCCAGCACCCACATGGCGGCTCACAACCATCTGTAATGAGATCTGTTGCCCTCTTCTGGCATGCAGGCACACATGCAGGCAGAATACTGCATACATAACAAATAAATCTTAAATTTCCACTCTGGAGAACCTGTGGCTGGTCCTCACATTCCCTGACAGCCAGCTAGATGGAGGAGTCAGCCATGTGAGTAATGCAGTCATAAGAACAGCACCGGGCCATTAAATAGCAATCATATACTGGGGACTCTCTAGGGTTTCTTTTCCTACTGCTGTGATAAACCACCCCAACAAAAGTAACTTAAGGGAGGAGTTGGGGATTTAGCTCAGTGGTAGAGTGCTTGTCTAGCAAGTGCAAGGCCCTGGGTTCGATCCTCAGCTCCACATACAAAAAAAAAAAAAAAAAAAAAAAAGTAACATAAGGGAGAAAGCCTTTATTTTAGCTCACAGTTCCCAGTTCATCACAGTGAGGAAGTGAAGGCATCAGCTGGTCACAATTCATCCAGTCAACGGGGCACAATGAACGCACACAAACTCATGTCTGGTTTGCTCTTTCTGCATCACAAAACCCAGAGACCAGAGAATGGTCGAGCCCATAGTTAAGATGGGTCTTTCCACATCAATTACCATAATCAAGACAATCTCCGCCAGAGGCAGGCCCAAGGGCCCGTCTGGCCCTGTGATTCTACAGTCTGTCAAGTTGATGATTAGTATTATCACAGGGACTAAGGAAATGAAACAAACTAAATGCAAAATGGGCCCATGTGAAACTCTATGGTATTTTGTACACAAAATTTATTCAAATATAAACTTTAAAAGACCTGAACGAATAACTCATCATTTTAAAGTAAATTATAGATTTGAGTCAACAAGGTGATACAGCTTCAACATTCTATCCTCACAAACATGTTAAGATGTAACAACACCATAATGTATTCAAGGAAGAAAATGAAGGGTCGTTTGGTGAAAAAAAAAATCCTAGATTAGCAATCCAGAGACCCGGTTCTAGTCCCATGTCCACCAGTTAATTAGCTCTGACCCCATGGGAATGTCACTTAAGCTCACTGTTAATTCAGTCATGCATAAAACTGCCAGACTATGTGAGGTGTTAGGCTGTTTCCAGAATTTAACAGTCTTGATCCTAGAGTCTCATCTATGTTTTGTGCTGATCAAACTGTGAGCAATTCTTGTGAGAGAAAGATTTAAAAGTGACCAATGAGGGCTGGAGAGATGGCTCAGCAGTTAAGAGCACCAACTGCTCTTCCAGAGGTCCTGAGTTCAATTCCCTGTACCCACATGGTGGCTCACAGCCATCTGTAATGAGATCTGGCACCCTCTTCAGTGTTCATAATAAATAAATCTTTAAAAGTGACCAATGGAAAAGGCACTCTTTTCTGAGTCAGTGACCACCTGTCTCCAGAGGTGTTTGCAAAACCTCGATGAGCTCCTATACTAGGGAGTTGACTCCTAAATTTGACTTTTGCAACACACAAAGGAAACACTATTTTCTCTGTTTATAGAAAAAAAAAAAAAATGGAACCACATGATGTGGTCATATTAACAGACTTCAGAAGCAATGACAATTTATTTGGGGACAAGCAGTAATAAACTACAGAGAACCGTTGAGAGGGATTCAATTTACACCCCACAGGGATTCCCTCAGCATAAAAAAAAAAATCTTTTTTTTTTAAGAAGAATCACAAAATATGCTGGCTGTGTTTACCTAATATATGTCCACAAACCCTACTTTTAAATTAGCAAATACTAAAGGACCAGAAGTCTTTTGTCAAGAATCAGAGATTCAGAAAAAGGCATCAAAGAGTTTCATAGTATGAAAATTCTGGTCTGGAAGAATGGTCTGTGATACTTTAAATTCTTTTCTGGAAGCCATAAGAAAACCAGGGAAGAGAGACTGGGAAAGTATAGCAACTCTTTCCTACACTGAAGCAATATAGCCTGCCAGGATTTTATTGGAAGTACATCTGCCACAAATAAGCCCGTCATGGGAGCTACAAAGTTTTCAGCAACTGAAAGAACCCAGGAGGAGAGCAACATCTTTATGAGTTCACAATGAGTTCATAATTTAATGAAAATTTCCCAAATGGGGGTGGAGGAAAACAGATCGGTTAACCTCTATCTTTTTTCCATGTATTACATGAGTGGGTGAGTAGAAAAATGAAGGAATCGCAATTACATTTCTCTCTGGTGATCAAAATACCACTTTAAAGCTCACTGTAATTTCCTTTATTAACCTAGGAAGCCAGGGGTCATCGATTCTTTGCAATGCAGGGGACTTATTTTCAGGGCTCTGAAAACGGTTTGGGTTCACATCCGTATTTTACCACCTATGGAAAGGGTGACCATATTCTAATCACTTCCAATTCTTCGTGCCTTGGTTCTCCTACTTACAAGCGAAGGACAATAATGTTCATCTCAGGGGTTGGTGTGACGATTTAATGAAATGGGAATAAAAGGCTTAGTTCTGTGCTTCGAGCAGTAAGCTTTCAATAAATTCGAGACACTCAATTATTATGATGGTAATAATATGACACTCTATTTTGAGTTATTTTATTCACAGAATCCCTATCTCAAGTTTTACACGCCTGTCACGTAGGGGATGATCCTGGATAACTTACATAATTCCTATATAGATTTTTAAGAACTCAGGTTCAGAAGCGGTAAGGGGCGCCCGCGTTAGCAGGTGGAACGCATAGAAAGCAGAAGGGAGGCAGCTAGGGAGGGAGGGAGGGAGGATGAGGAGCACGTGAGGCAAGAGGGAGGCTAACAGGGGCGTGAAGGCGGACAAGGCTCAAATGCAGAACTCCAAACCCCAAGCTTTTTGCTTTGGGGCATCCATCCTTCAATGCAGGCACAGCGGCGACCCCACCGTTCCTGCTACCGAACCACCCTCTGCAGATCCCAGGCTTGGGTAGGGCACAAAGCCCAGCTCTCAGTACCTTATTACCGGACCACGCCATGTTGCTGGTCCACGGGCGGTTTGCTTATTTTTTTTTCCGGACGGAAACCTACAGTGGTCACAACTCAGTTCCGGGCGACTCACCGGCCAAGACTTCCGGCTCTGTGTGCAAGGGGCGGGAAAATCCTGCTCCTGGGCTGGGAGCATGCGTACAATTCTCTCCCCGCCTCCTAGGAAAGGCTTTGTTCTCGTTGAGCTGCTGAAAACGCTAGTCCTGGGCTCGCTCAGTGGGTGAAGGCACTTGTCATCAAGACTGACGACCCCAGTCCGACCCCAGAAACCCACTGGGTGGAGACAAAGAACCAACTCCCACAAGTTGTCCTCTGACCTCCACGTGCCCCACACATCACAATAATTAAATAAATTTAATAGTTGAAAAGTAAATAAAGGGGGCTAGAGAGATGGCTCAGCAGTTAAGACACTGGCTGCTCTTCCAGAGATCCTGAGTTCAATTCCCAGCAACCATATGGTGGTTCAAAGCCATCTATAATGAAATTTGGTGCCCTCTTGTGGCGTGCAGGCGTACATGAAGAGCACTCACATTAAGAGAGAGAGAGAGAGAGAGAGAGAGAGAGAGAGAGAGAGAGAGAGAGAGAGAAAGATGGAGGGAGGGAGGGAGGGAGGAGGAGGAGGGAAGGAAGGAAGGAAGGAAGGAAGGAAGGAAGGAAGGAAGGAAGGAAAGAAAGAAAGAAAGGGGCTGGAGGAAATTTGTTACGGGTTAAGAAAGTACTTGGAGGGGGGGGGGGGCTGGAGAGATGCCTCAGAGGTTAAGAGCACTGCTTGCTCTTCCTAAAGGTCCTGAGTTCAATTCCCAGCAGCCACGTGGTGGCTTACAACCATCTGTAATGAGATCTGGTGCCCTCTTCTGGTCTGCAGGGATATATGCAGACAGAATACTGTATACATAATAAATAAATAAATCTAAAGAAAGAAAGTACTAGTCTTGCAAGGATGAGGTGGTCAGATCCCAGTATCCACATCAGACAGTTCAAAACTCCAGTTCCATGTGATCTGACACCCTGTTCTGGCCTCCACAGGCACCTGCACTCAAATGCACATACCCACATACAGATGCATGCATACACAGTTTTTAAGACTAAAAATGAATAAATAATTGCTAATACTGAGCTAATAGTGATCGCTCTGGTTAGCAATTTTTATTGGCACTCTGGAGTTAGAGTCCGGTGCATAAGGTGATCCAGAGAGTCACTTACCTCCTCTAAAGGCCTTCTAAACAGGATACTAAAGAAAGACTGCAGGCACAGTAGCCTAAGGCCAGATGCTCAAGGAAAGAGTTCGAGTTCTCGGAGTAAACAAAAGTAGGAAAGGCTTTCAACTTTGCAGACAGAATGAGAAGTATAAGTACTAAAAGGGAGGTGGGGGGGGCTGGAGAGATGATTCGGTGGTTGGAAACATTGACCACTCTTCCAGAGGACCTGGGTTCAATTCCCACCAGCAACAGCAGCTCACAACTGGTTGTGACTCCAGTTCCAGGGGACCTGACACCCTCACACAGATACACATGCAGGCAAAATACCAATGCACATAATAAATAAGTAATTTTTTTTAAGGAGGAAAGGAAGAAGAAAAAAACATAAAAGGAAAGGAAGAAGAAAAATAAATAAATAAAAGGTAGCCTATGGTAAGAGTTCCCTGATAGCCTGGAGTAACTGTGGTTGAAAAAAAAAGTTCAGGAAACCTAAGAAAATGTCTTTTTTCTAGAAATCTGCTACTGATCGCAGTGAATGTTTGCCACTCATTTTCAAGGAAATCATCCAGCAGTCCTTTCCCGATGGCCCTTGCACAGAAATTGCCTATTTTCTATACAAAATTACTCACAAGCAACAGGTACACATCTATGTTCTGATGCTCACTTAGGTCATCCACACTGTTGTGTGATAAGACATTTCCTGGGGAGATGTAAAACACACGGATAGGGAGCCCATGACAGCTCAGAGTATGGGATACCACCGAAGGCCAACTTGGTGAACCAGTGAGTTTCATTGTGGGGTTTGAGGTGTGGCTCTAGGGCTCTTTTGAAATTATTTCAGTTCTATAAGTCCCTAGGTCAAGGTTGACCACTATCTCAACTCCATCTTGATATCCTTTGGGTGGTTCTCACTTTTCCCCAAATGCCGAGCTTATCTACCCTTGTCTTAATCATGACTATTTTTGTCCCTATTCATTGGTTTCCTTAATCAATATGACTGACAGATAATGTGATAAATGTGGTAAATGTGGTTGCATTTTTAAAATAAGAGTTAGGTGGAAAGGTGACTTGGAAACAGTTCATCTAAATAGAATTCCCATAAATCTGTGGTACACAGAAAGCCAGAACATAAGCTCCCTTACTGAGATCATCTCACATCCACAGGACCGCCAACGGGCTCGCCTTTTGTGAAAGCATTCAAAGTTATGTGGCGTGGGGAGGGGGGAGGGACCTTAAAAACGAAATAAATAAATGTTAATCAAATTTTATTATCTTTATTTTCATTTAAATTATTCATATCTCTGGAAATGCACCAGAAAGCACCACCGCTATTCTCAAAAATACTAGACACGTTTTTTTTCTTCTGATCAAACTAATAACAGGATAGGTTTTTTTTTTTAATTCTCTGAAAGTAGAGTTCAGCACCATACATTAAATGAATGTCCTGGCTGGCAGTGGGGGGAGCTTGATCAACCCCTCTAGTTCAGTTCAGGCAGTTCTTCAAAGCACTTCTTTCTGAGACACAAAGAAAAATAGTCATCACTCCTTCTTATAAACTCCATATCTCACCGACCTCTTAGGACTTGACAGTTTGAAACCAGGACACTCTTAGAAATGAAGTTGTTACTTCTTCCATCCAGACCCTTTTCATCTGGATTAATCTGTTACATCACTCCTAATCCTGTCAGGGAAGCTTCGTGCTAGAAAGGTCTGATCTGATGAATAAGGCTGCTGGGCTTGACCAAAACACAAGCTAAGTGTGGTTTGTGTTTTGAGCTACTGATCCCTGCTAGGTTATTGTTTGGCAGGCTCTCTCTCTCTCTCTCTCTCTCTCTCTCTCTCTCTCTTCTCTCTTTCTCTCTCTCCTCTGTCTTTATAGATTAAATACTGTCAATCCCTGTTCCCCCTTCCTTTCCAGGAAGAATGACACTGTGATTATATAACCATATGCTCCTGTCTAATAGGTTTTCCAAAGAAGCCTGAAACCACATAACAGAAGTTAAGTTGTCAAGTACACAAAATGCTACTGTCCAAGGCATGTGCATAGTATATGTAGCTCATATCTATGTATAAATTCTCCGTGTAAGATAGAGCCAAAATAGTTAAATGAATAAATGAATAAAACTACACTAGTAGTTTAGACTTCTGAATTATCTAAACATCTATCACAAGACGTGGATTCCTTTTTTTTTCTTTTGGTTTTTTGAGACAGGGTTTCTCTGTGTAGTTTTGCGCACCATTCCTAAAACTCGCTTTGTAGACCAGACTGGCCTCGAACTCACAGAGATCCACCTCCCTCTGCCTCCCAAGTGCTGGGATTAAAGGTGTGCGCCACCACCGCCCAGCTAAGATGTAGATTCTTACTTGCCTACCAAATAGCCATTCTCCCCTTGTTCACAAATTCACATAACCCCAATAACATCTAGGAAAATAGTTACCCAGAAAAAAGATTACATTTCCCAGTATCTTGCTTGTGAGGTCATGTGACTACAGTGTGGTCAATGAGATACCATAAATATGGACGGAGGCTTTGTGCCCTCCTTTGCTTCTTCTGTATTTTCCAGAAACACTACTCTGCTGGCCAGAGACGTGGCCAGCACTTGGAAACTGAGGGAAAGGGCACTGAAGACTACCATCCTGTGCATTCCAGATGACGTCACAGGGCCTCGGGATGGTCCGCCTCCAGACATCTATCTAAGAAGGAAACAGAGTTCTCTCTTGTTTAGTTCACCCATGTGTGGGGCTTGAGATATAGGTAGTTCTATCCAAACGTAAGTGATGCATGCCATCTTTATAGTAGTAGCCTGCCTTCCTAAATGTGCCACTCCATCTCCAGCTATTTTCTTGGTTACCCCTGAGCCTCTTTATTCTTCCTGTCACCCTTAGGCACACACTGCCCTGGATTACAGGCACCAAGAACACCTTCAGGCCCTTGAAGGAATTTACAGGGGATCTTCATGTCCCAGACCAATGGTCATTTTAGGGCCATTTTAGAGTCAAGGTGCACTTGTATATCAGATGAACTGCTTTGACACCAGCCACCTCTCTGTTTCCTGCCCTGTTGATAATGAAGATGGTGGGACAGACCAGTGTGAGCTAGGATTTTCCAGAGTGGTAGAGGGTATTGGATAGTTTACGGAAAGAACCTGCTAGAACTGTAGCATGACTAATCAACTACGCGGGCCTGGGAAAGAGGTCACTGGCAGTTTAGACAGTGGAGGTTTCTACTTCCTGGACAGGGTCCTTGTTGGAGAGATTGCCCGACATGTTGTCAGACTCCAACAGCTCCACGATGCTGTAGGGAGAGCAGTCCTCCAGCCCTAGCTTGCTGCACAGCCACCCACAGAAACCTTTCTCCAAGTCACAGGCAGCTCGCCACCATGCTCCCCAAGACCACGAGAGCTGGACCACAGCGGCATAGAGCCCCAGGGAGGAGGCCATGGCCATGATGAGCACTGGGTAGAGGAGAATGAGGCAGGGGCAGTAGGAAATCTTATGCCAGAAGGTCCTCTCCTCATTGTACACGAGGAAGATGTTGTACCAGGTGATAGTGCCATAGTAGAAGGACACCACAAAAGAAAGGACGAAGACCACAGGGAGGCAGACCAGGGTCCAGAGGACCACATGTGGGCCCTGGTCCGCCCCCACCTCGCAGGCCCTTCTTCCCTCAGGGGCGGCTTCCCTGGACAGCTCCTTGGGTTTGGTCAGCTCCTGCAGCTCCTTCTCCGTCAAAGTGACATGGATATCCACCATCTGACCCTTTTTCTTCCCTCGGGTGATGGTCCCAGTTAGTGTGACGTAGCGGCTGTCCAAAGGCATGTTCCACATACCTGCAGGGCACAAAGGAGATGAGAGTTAAGAACTGAGGAGTTCAGATTTCATCTCAGCGCCGCCGTTCTGAGGCCGGGCCTGAGGAGGAGTGACAGAACCAGAGTGAGTCAGCAGCAGACTTAAAAAGGATCTCCCGCAGAGGGCACTCTCTGTTATTACTACTCCCACAGAGAGCAGTGACTCCACATGCGTGGGCCCTGACACAGCTCTGAGCATGGTTAGCTCATTCTTCCTGTTGTCTCTCCGTTTTTTCTGGACCCCAGCCTCGACACAGTCTCTCCAGTCACCACTTTATCATGATCCTGGTTCTGGTTAACAAGTGCTATGGCAGCATTATTATTTATGAGTATTCACCTGTGTGTATATATGTGTGTGTGTGTGTGTGTGTGTGTGTGTGTGTGTGTGTGTGTGTGTATGTACAAACTGAGGGTAGAGTCTGACCCCTCCCTTCTTTTTCCTAGTCCTTCCTGTGTTTCCCTGAGATGGGGCATCATGCCTATAAACACCCTAGCTCTTATATGTAAGCTATAAATAATATAGTTCACTGCACACACTCTCTCTCTTTCTCTCTCTCTCTCTCTAAACATACATAATTAAAGAAAGATCTGATTGTAAGGTATTTTCTTTTTGTTTTTTGTTTGTTTGCTTTTTGTTGTTTGAGAGTTTTTTGTTGTTGTTTTTGTTTGGGTTTGTTTGGGTTTGGATTGGTTTTGGTTTTTTCGAGACAGGGTTTCTACGTGTAGTTTTGGTGCCTGTCCTGGATCTCACTCTGTAGCCCAGGCTGGCCTTGAGCGCACAGAGATCCACCTGGCTCTGCCTCCTGAGTGCTGGGATTAAAGGCGTGTGCCACCACTGCCCAACTTTTTTTTGTTGTTTTTTTGATTCAGGGTTTCTCTATGTAGTTTTGGTGCCTGTCCTGGAACTAGCTCTGTAGACCAGGCTGGCCTTGAACTCACAGAGATCCACCTGCCTCTGCCTCCCAAGTGCTGGGATTAAAGGCATGAGCCACCACTGCCCATCTGAATATTTTCTTAATTAATGATTGATGGGAAAAGACCCAGCCCATTGTGGATGGTTCCATCCCAGGGCTGGTGGTCCTGGGTTCTATAAGAAAGCAGGTTGAACAAGCCATGAGAAGCAATCCAGTAAGCAGCTCCCATCCACGGCCTCTGCATCAGCTCCTGCCTCCAGGTTCCTGCCCTGTTTGAGTTCCTGTCCTGATTTCCTTTGGTGATGAGTAGCGCTGTGGAAGTGGAACCCAAATACATCCTTTCCTCCCCAACTTGCTTTTTGTTCATGGTGTTTTGTTGCGGCAACAGAAACCCTAACTAAGACATAGTGTCTGGATTTAGTGGTGGTGGTGGTGGTGGTGGTGGTTTACTTTTTGTTTTATGAGACATGGTCTCACTGTATAGCCCAGGATGGAGTCCAATTCATCAACCTTATACCTCATTCCCAGATTCCCAAATGCTGGGATTATAGGTATAAGCCACCACCGCTGGCTACATTTTCACAATTACTATGGAAGGTAACAACTGTTGCTCTTTAGCTCATATATGTCAAGTAATTAGTCTATAAACCAGCTTCTTCTCTTACAGCAGCAGTTGTGAAAGGGTGGAGATCCCATCTCACCTAGAATACAATGTTGCAGGCTCTAAGTAACTGTTGTTGGTTTAATTAATGCAGTCTGCAACAGCTCAAGAAATCCACCACCCAAAAGAAAAAGGCCAGTGAGCAAGTGCCTGTCTCCTGGAGGGCAGACCCTGATTTGGTTTTCTATTGTAGAATATTATTTTTAAAGTGTGTTACTTTTGTTTATGTTGCATTTGTTTAATTCTGTGAAGCTGTGTTACTGTGCCTGTCTAAAACACCTGATGGTCTAATAAAGAGCTGAATGGCCAATAGCAAGGCAGGAGAAAGGATAGGTGGGGCTGGCAGGCAGAAAGAGAAATCTGAGGAAGGAGAGAGCTAGGAAAAAGAGGAAGTAGCCAGAGAAGAAGGAGGACTCCAGGAATCAGCCACCCAGCTACACAACAAGCTATGGAGTAAGAAAGAAAAGTATACAGAAATAGAGAAATGAAAATCCCAGAAGCAAAAGGTAGATGGGATAAATTAAGTTACGGAAAGCTTGCAAGAAACAAGCCAAGCTAAGACCAGGCATTCATAATTAAGAATAAGCCTCCGTGTGTGGTTTATTTGGGAGCTGGGTGGTGGGCCCCCAAAGAGATAGAGAGTAAAAACAACCAACAGTTTTCTTCCTATGACTTTGAACAAGAGACTCCAGAAAGACTCACCATCGTCTACAGGATAGTCCAGGAAATCCCCCCCCTCCTCCTCTTTGGGCCGATCTCCACCTTCTGATTCTTCAGGTTCCTCATCCATCTTCTCATTATCCGACCGGTAGATGATGATGGATTCTGGGCGAGACTCTTTCCTCTTCTTCTTCCTGCGGCCCAGTGTGGACTCCCCATCCAGGGCCAGGGCAGCAGCCACTGCCCTCCTCAGTGAGCCATGGTGGGGGCTTGGGAGCTGGCCCTGGCTTTCCACTGGAACTGACTCTTCCATCCCAGTCCTGAGAACTAGCTGAGCTTACCTTAGATGGTTTAACTCGCTTGAGCAAACTCACGCTTCATGCATCACACGGCTCCTACCTGGAAAGGACTATGCAGACATGCCCCCAAGGATGCGTGCGGCCTGAAAGACAGACGGGCAAAGCATCAGCTGGAGTCAAAGAGGGAAGGCTGGAGAGAAACTGGGAAATTGGGAGAGGAGGGAGGAGTTCATGGAAATCTTTCAGTAACACATGAGGAATAAAATTTTAGTATTACTTTTGGCATTCGTAAACGTATGGTATTACAAAAAACTTATACATCCCATTAAAGGGTACAGAATATAAGAAAATTATTG
The DNA here is from genome assembly GCF_903995425.1 of Onychomys torridus. NCBI lineage: Eukaryota > Metazoa > Chordata > Mammalia > Rodentia > Cricetidae > Onychomys > Onychomys torridus. The sequence continues at coordinate 56,641,824 of NC_050465.1, read as the reverse complement.
AGGAAGTCCACAGGCAGGAGATAAAACCAATCTTACTCTCTAGCCGGGCAGCGGTGGCGCACGCCTTTAATCCCAGCACTCAGGAGGCAGAGCCTGGCGGATCTCTGTGAGTTCAAGTTCAGCCTGGTTTACAGAGCGAGATCCAGGACAGGTACCAAAAACTACACAGAGAAACTCTGTCTTGAAAAACTTAAAAAAAAAAAAACCAAGCTTACTCTCATCATAGATGGAGAATGACATGACATGTCTGGGGTCAGTACTTTGTACTTCTGGCGGCCAAGAATCCATTCCAACAATACCCAAATGGAAGAATAGGAAAGCTCATTAACAGCATCTACCTTGTATGTGGAAAGCCTGCCTGCTAGTCCAACACACCCTCAGAAAGTTGCAGGAACCTGGAAGAGTCACTTTCAACAGTCTGTCTTCTTTTGTTCTGCGGGTAATCCAGAAAGACTAGAAAAAGAATAAGCTTCTTATAGAGAAAATGCGGGCATACTACTTATGTTTGCAATATCACCCTGGGCTAAATTGATTTCTAGGCCAGCAGGTCTCAACCTTTCTAATTCTGTACCCTTTAAATCCAGTTCCTCATGCTGTGGTGACCGCCAACCATAAAATTATTTTTGTTGCTATTTCATAACTTTAATTTTGCTATGTTATGAATTATAATATAATTATCTGATATGCAGGGTATCTGATATTCAACCCCAGTGAAAGGTCTATTTGACTCCCCCAAAGTGTTGAGAACTTCGGTTCTAGGAGGAGATTAGAGGCTTTATCTGGAGCTTAAAATGTTAAGCCAAGGCATGCCAAGAAAATCAAGACAGAGGAACTCTGGCTTTGAAACTCAGCCGCCCTCTCGGGAGGTTGCAACCCATTTGTGAGTTTGAACCATTCTAAGGGCGTACTGTGACTGTTGCTGATACAGAGTGACATTAGCAACGTCTAGCCTGACATACTTCAGTATCCAGCTGCTGAGAGTCTTCCAAAGAGAAAAAGGAAGGAAACCTTTATTATAGTAAGTGCTGAACACTTACAACGGAGGACCTTTTTATTATAGAGGATGGCAAATTTACATATGAGTAAGAAGTACTGGGGTTGAGGATTTAGCTCAGTGGTAGAGCACTTGCCTAGCAAGCTCAAGGCCCGGGGTTCAATCCTCAGCTCAAAAAAAGTACTTTAATGTATCTAATGTATCTTCCTGGCACCCACCACCCAATTTCAACAATAATAAAGCTATTCTAGGTCAATCTTGTTTCTTCATAGTATTTAACAACAAATCTTAACGCCTCATTTCATTTCTACTTCAATGTGTAAAATAAAGTGAACAAGCTCACAGTAGAGCAATGAGATGGCTCAGAGGGGAAAGGTGGCATTGTGTCTGAAAATCTGAGTTGGATCCCCAAAATGCACATGACAGGAGAAAACCAATACCCCTAAAATGTCCTCTGCCATAAACAACACCCCCCAACACACACACATGAATTTTTAAACTTCATGATAGCAATACTCCATGTAATTTTAAAAGCCATTCTTTAACATCATTATTAATTAAATTAACATTAAATAGGAATCTGTTCAAATCTCCGTATTCTTACAAATGGGTCCTACATCTTTTTGTCTATAACAGTGCCACCCAGTGGAACTTTCTGGCCATTGCATCTGAAAAGAAGCCAGGCAAGTAAGGAAGAGTCTTTGATTTTCTTAAAGAAGCCTTTTGTTTTGTTTTGTTTTGTTTTGTTTTGTTTTGTTTTGTTTTTGGGGGGGGTTGTTTGTTTGTTTGGGGGAATTTTTTTTTTGGTTTTTCGAGACAGGGTTTCTCTGTAGCTTTGGAGGCTGTCCTAGAACTCGCTTTGTAGACCAGGCTGGCCTCGAACTCACAGAGACCCACCTGCCTCTCCCTCCCGAGTGCTGGGATTACAGGCGTGTGCCACCACTGCCCGGCTTGTTTTGTTTTTTAAGACAAGGTTTCTCTGTGTAGTCCTAGCTGTCCTGGAACTCACTCTGTAGACCAGTCTCAAAGTTACAGAGATCCACCTGCCTCTGCCTCCCAAGAGCTGGGATCAAAGGCGTGCACCACCACGCCTGACTCATTCTTTGAGATTTTAAGTGAATCTGCCTACTTTGGAGCTTATGGAGGATTATTTTATTTTTTAAAGATTTTGTGTGTGTGTGTGTCTGTGTGTGTGTGTGTGTGTGTGTGTGTGTGTGTGTGTGTGTGTAAATGAATGCCATGTATTATGCAGGTATCCTTTAGATACCTTTTAGACAGTTACACCATGACACACTTCTTGAGTGTCAGTTTTACTGAAGAACTTGGATCGTGGGAAACATTTCTGTATTAAATTAAACACAGACACTTAGGGAGTAGGATTTTATACTCATACACATTTTTAACTAGGAAACTTGGGAGCCTTAGCCTTAGGGAGAACCATGTCTTCCCAGCCTCTCCATGTAGTCCCTCAGGGTTGGGCCATTTTGGTGAGGAGCTCTGACTTAGCTTGCTGATTCCTGAGAGCCTTCCAGCATTGTCAGGTTGGGCTCTTAGCTCTGTTTTCTCTGGGAAGTCCATCGGCTCTGACTCTTCCTGGAGAGAAGTGGTGGGCTCCTAACTGCCTTGGCCCAGTGAATTCACAGCCGGACCACCTGGAAGATTAGTTATATTTAAGCGTAAGCGTTTCTCAGTGTTCTCAGCTTCCGCTGTGTACCTTCATTCAAAATTGAAAACTCCATCCGGGCTCCTTAACTTTTTTGTAGAAGGAGCAATATTAGTGCAATTTTTTTTAAATTTTAAATGCCTTATTTTCATACCATATATCCTGATTCTTTTCTGTTGTTATCTTGGTTTAATGATTTTTTTAAGGGTGCAAGGGTTTTTTTTTGTTTTGTTTTGTTTTTGTTTGTTTGTTTGTTTGTTTTGGTTTTTCGAGACAGGGTTTCTCTGGGTAGCTTTGGAGGTTGTCCTGGAACTTGCTTTGTAGACCAGGCTGGCCTTGAACTCACAGATATCCGCCTGCCTCTGCCTCCCAAGTGCTGGGATTAAAGGCATGCGCCACCACTGCCCGGCCAAGTTTATTTATTATATATGTGCAAGTAACACACCTTAAACCCAGTTCCTTCTGTGATGAGAAGCTGTGAGTTCATGGTGTTTAGTGAGGCCTCTAAGGCATGATCAGATGATAAAGGGGTTAGAATAGCTTCCTCTAGGCCTCACCTTTAAGAATGCTATCTATGAGCACCGAATTAATTTCAGGCAGTTGATTAAGTAAGGGTTTAAGATAGAAAGGCAAGACTTAACAGTCTGCTTACCCAATGGGGGTCACAAAAGGAAATCAACTGGAGGATAGGGTGAAAGGGCAAAGGGCAATTATCTACTGCTTAGAAGGTCAAAATTGTCATTCCATGGAAAATAAATGCACCCAAAGTTTGAAAATATAGAAATGAAAACAAAAACCAGCTGTGTGTGTTAGTATTTGAAGAAATAAGATACAGAGTCCTTCCCATCACATGGTAATATCAAAGATGCATCATTCTAGACATGGGTTTTGCTTCTGACTGAATGGCATTCTAGGATTTATATCTGTCTGCTCATCCACATCCACATTCCACCTCAGCTGTGCCCACTAGACACTGAGACCATCCAAAACAAATAAAAGGAGGCAAGACTAAATAACTGAGGGTAAATGACACTAAAGGGTGTGAACTCGGCATCAGAACCAAGGAGATGCTCAGACAGAACAAGAAGGAAGTGAGGGATTGGAGAATTAGGAACAAAAACAGCAACAGAAAATTGGAAACCCAGAGAGACTGGGAGCATACAGTTTGGGAGCCCTGGGATGGCAGGGTTGTGCATAATCTCCAACAATTCTCAATAATAAGCAAAAATAAATCATTTTAAATAATAATAATTTGTAATAAATAATACAAATAAAATAATTTGAAAATGGAAAGTTTTGGGTTAATAGTTTAGAGACTTCCATATCAGTAGAGGCTGTCACTGTAGTTTATAAGCTATTTTTCATACAATGCCTATTAATAATAATATATAACAAGAGGGCCTTTTGTCTCTTCTACCAAATTTAACATTGACTGTTAAAAGTGCTTGGGGTGGGGTCCTGGGAGTGCATCTAGGAGGCATTAAGGGGCAGAGTAGGGCTTAAGTATAATCAAAATACATTCTATAGATAAATTTTTAAAATAAATACTATATTAAAAATCAACCAGGCAGTAGTGGTACACACCTTTAATCCCAGCACTCGGAAGGTAGAGGCAGGTGGATCTCTGTGAGTTTGAGGCCAGCCTGGTCTACAGAGCAAGTTCCAGGACAGCCAAGGATACAGAAAAACCCTGTCTCAGAAAACAAGAAACAAAAAGACAAAACAAAACAAAAAACAAACAAACAAACAAAAAACATAAGTAATTCCACCAAACATGGATACCAGACAAAGCAATGTAATGTGTAACACAAACTGAGCATGAACATGTCAAAGACACAGATATGGTCCAAGGTCCTCATCCTGGCTCACAGAAGCAGCCTAGTGTTTTCCCCAACTACAGCCTCAGATATACTGTGGAGGCTTTCTCATAGACATTAGAACAAACCTCAGATTCACATCCACTGTCTAACAGCCAGTCAGAGCAAGACCTCCCCAGAGTTGACAGGTTAAAAAAAAAAAAAAAAATGGCATCAGCCCTTGCTGACAGTCTGTTGCAGAGACACTTGCCACTGGCCTTGGGTGCATTCCACTTCTTCAGAGGGACAGACAGACAGGGCTTAATCAACTACAGGTAGACAAGCGCTCTCCCACTGAGCTAAATCCCCAACCCCTCTCTTCCCTATTTTTGTGCACATAACATGCTGTAGTGTTTGGTGTGAGACAAAAGTCCTGAATCTCTCTCCCACCTTTTGGGTTCTATAAGAGGGTAAAACAAATCTGCCACGTCCCCAAAACTTTAATTAACAGGATCAAGAGAAGAAGCTCCTTTCTGGAAGTCAGGCCCATCCTCCATCTCTCTACTCCCAGTTCAAAGTCTGTTAACCAGTGTGGTGATAGAGAACATTAACCTCACCCTGGACTCTCGGCCATCCGGGGGTGTCAATGGATGTTAAAAAATACATTTATACTGTGGAACTCATACTTAGAAAAATTTGTTTTAGAAGCCAGGTGTGTCAACTATGTTCATAGCAGCATTATTCATAATAGCCAGAACCTGGAAACAACCTAAATGCCCATCAACTGAAGAATGGATAAAGAAAATGTGGTACATATACACAATGGAGTACTACTCAACTGTTAAAAAAAAAAAAAGATATAAAATTTGCAGGCAAATGAATGGAACTAGAAAATATCATCCTGAGTGAGGTAACCCAGACTCAGAAAGACAAACACAGTATGTACTCACTCATAAGTGGATACTAGATATAAAGCAAAGGATAACCAGACTACAACCCACAGCTCCAGAGAAGCTAGCTAACAAGGAGGACCCTAAGAGGGATGCATGGATCACCCTGGGAAGGGGAAATAGATGAGATCACCTAGGTAAACTGGGTGCAGGAGGAGGGGCAATAGAGGGAAAGGGATGGGGGATGAGAACATAAGGGAACCAGATGCTTGGGCTGGGGGAGGGACTGAGTGGGAGAGCAACAAAAGAGATATCTTGATAGAGGGAGACATCATGGGGTTAGGGGGAAAACTGGCGCTAGGGAAATTCTGAGGAATCCACAAGGATGACTCCAGCTAAGACTACTAGCAATAGTGGAGAGGGTGTGTGAACTGGTCTTATCCTGTAATCAGATTGGTGAATACCCTAACTGTCACCATAAAGCCTTTATCCAGTAACTGATGGAAGCGGATGCAGAGATCCACAGCCAAGCACCAGGCCAAGCTCTGGGGGTCCAATCAAAGCAGAGAGGAGACAGAAAAAAAAACACAGGATAGTTTGGGGAGGACCTGGATCAAAATCCACTGGCTCCTTCCTGTCTCTTCCAAAGTGTTTTTTATAACAAAGCCAAGGGGCAAGGCAAAAGCGCCCCCTCCCCTTGCTAGATCAAAACACACCACACAGCTAAGTGTAGACCCTTCCAAACACTTGGTAACCATGCCTGTGGTCCAATCATCCCCTTATGCAGCCCTGCTCATATTCTCTGACCCTGAGTAAGTTCTCACTAGGAAACCTCTGTGGGTCTCTACAGCTGTCTCAAACAAAAAACAAAAAAGAAAGAAAAATAAATATTTGTTTTAAGCATTGACTTCTAGTCTTGCTGCCTTCATTAAAAAAGATTTTTGGGACCAGTCATGGTAGCACACATCTATAACTCCAGGGTTCAGGAGGCTAAGGCAGGGGAATCATGAGTTTGAAACCAGTCTGGGCTATTTAGTGAGAACTTGTATTCATTCACAAAGAAACAAAGATCTTTGTAAAACCTGAACAAAATCATGTTATTTCTGCTTAAAACTCACTACTATAAGATGAAATCTAAATTTTGCATGTGGCCCTGAGGACCTGTAGAATGTAGCTCTTCCTAATGCCACTCTCTCCTGCTGGCCACCTCCCATCACACCCATTGGCCACCTCCATCACACCCACTGTCTACCTCCATCACACCCACTGTCCACCCCATCACACCCACTGTCCACCTCCATCACACCCACTGTCTACCTCCATCACACCCACTGTCCACCTCCATCACACCCACTGTCCACCTCCATCACACCCACTGTCCACCTCCATCACACCCACTGTCCACCTCCATCACACCCACTGTCCACCTCCATCACACCCACTGTCCACCTCCATCACACCCACTGTCCACCTCCATCACACCCACTGTCTACCTCCATCACACCCACTGTCTACCCCCATCACACCCACTGACCACCTCCATCACACCCACTGTCCACCCCCATCACACCCACTGACCACCTCCATCACACCCACTGTCCACCCCATCACTCCCACTGCCCACCCATCACACCCACTGTCCACCTCCATCACACCCACTGACCACCCCATCACACCCACTGACCACCTCCATCACACCCACTGTCCACCCCCATCACACCCACTGTCCACCCCCATCACACCCACTGTCCACCCCCATCACACCCACTGTCCACCTCCATCACACCCACTGTCCACCCCCATCACACCCACTGTCCACCCCCATCACACCCACTGTCCACCCCCATCACACCCACTGTCCACCTCCATCACACCCACTGTCCACCTCCATCACACCCACTGTCCACCTCCATCACACCCACTGACCACCTCCATCACACCCACTGACCACCTCCATCACACCCACTGTCCACCCATCACACCCACTGTCCACCCATCACACCCCACTGTCCACCTCCCATCACACCCACTGTCCACCTCCCATCACACCCACTGTCCACACATCACACCCACTGTGCACCCCCATCACACCCACTGTCCACCCCATCACACCCACTGTCCACCCCATCACACTCACTGTCCACCCCCCATCACACCCACTGACCACCCCCATCACACCCACTGTCCACCCCCATCACACCCACTGACCACCTCCATCACACCCACTGTCCACCCATCACACCCACTGTGCACCCCCATCACACCCACTGTCCACCCATCACACCCACTGTCCACCCCATCACACTCACTGTCCACCCCATCACACCCACTGTCCACCCCATCACACCCACTGTCCACCCCATCACACCCACTGTCCACCCCATCACACCCACTGTCCACCCCCATCACACCCACTGTCCACCCATCACACCCACTGACCACCTCCATCACACTCACTGTCCACCCCCATCACACCCACTGTCCACCCCATCATACTCACTGTCCACCCCCCATCACACCCACTGACCACCTCCATCACACCCACTGTCCACCCCCATCACACCCACTGACCACCTCCATCACACCCACTGTCCACCCCCATCACACCCACTGTCCCACCTCCCATCACACCCACTGTCCACCCATCACACCCACTGTGCACCCCCATCACACCCACTGTCCACCCATCACACCCACTGTCCACCCCATCACACTCACTGTCCACCTCCCATCACACCCACTGTCCACCCCCATCACACCCACTGTCTACCCCATCACACCCACTGTCCACCTCCATCACACCCACTGTCCACCTCCATTACACCCACTGTCCACCCATCACATCCACTGTCCACCCCATCACACTTACTGTCCACCCCCAACACACCCACTGTCCACCTCCATCACACCCACTGTCCACCTCCATCACATTCACTGCCCCATCCCCCATCACACCCACTGTCCACCCCCCATCACACTCACTGTCCACCTCCCATCACACCCACTGTCCACCCCCCATCACACTCACTGTCCACCTCCCATCACACCCACTGTCCACCTCTGGTCACACCCACTGCCCACCTCCCATCACACCTACTGTCTACAACCAGTCTGGCTGCCTGTATTCTCAAGAGCACCAAGAGCTCTCCTTCTTGGCATATTTAAATGCTGTCTACCTTCACTAATGTGCTGCTCCACTCTATTCAGGATCACAGGATCATCTACCTTCCCTTTCATGATTCTTTGTCCCCCACATCATTTTCCTATGTAAAACTTATCAACACTTGTGATTCTTTGTTCCTTTACTTGTCTGCTCTCTGTCCTTTATACAAGACTATAAACTCTGTGAGGGGGTTTCACACAGCAGGTCAACAAGCAAAGTTTTAAGGAAAAGATTAATGGTAGCAGTTAATCACTAGCCTAATTTTGTCAAAGACCGAAACTAAAGAGAAACATAAGAAAGATACTAATACCTTCCCTTGTTGCTGGCTACTCCCCAATTGCTAGGTTTTCCTCCTGTATTTATTTTCTGCCTTTTAAAGATCTGCTTTGATTATATTTAATTGTGTGTTTCAGGGAGGAGTAATGTGCCCATGAGTGCAGGCACCTTCGAAGGCTGGAGATGTCAGATCCCCCAAGAGCTGGAGTTACAGGTGGTGGTAAGCCGGTTCTATTTTCTCCTCTCTAATCATGAGGTTTCAGGTGGTTACACAGTTTCTCTGGTAAAGATAACATCCCTAGGCTGGAAAGATGGCTCTGTGGTTAACAGCACATACTGCTCTTGCTGAGGACCTGAGTTTGGTTCCCAATACCCCCAGTGGATCACTCACAACTGCCTATAGCTCCAGTTCCAGGGAGCTGAAGCCTCTGACCTCCTCCAGCATTGCCACTCATGAGTATATGCCCACAAAGAGATGCATGGACATACACATAATTCGAGACAGGGTTTCTCCGTACAGCAGCCCTGGCTGTCCTGGAACTTGCTTTGTAGATCAGGCTGGCCTTGAACTCACAGAGGTCTGCCTGCTTCTTTCTCCTGAGTACTGGAATTAAAGACATGGGACACCCACTGCATGGCTAAAATAAATATTTTTTTAAGGTAACATTTCCCAGCATCCCTTGCAGCTAGGTGTGATTTCCCAGCATCCCTTGCAGCTAGGTGTGATCAAATGATTAGTGTCTGAACAAGCAGATGTGAGTATGAAACTTTACTGTCTATCCCTCTACTTCTTGGTTTCACTTTTTTAGGGGCTGGAACACGGTCTTCCCACAGTCCATGCAGTCCAAAAGCAGCCTCATGGTAACAGCAGAAGAATGAGATAGAAGAGTTTAAGCCCTGGGACTATAGATTCTTTTCCTTTAGACTGAAATTATGTGTGTATGTGGAGGGAGGTTTGGCTTTCTGAATACAGGCAGACAGAAATTTGACCTGGTGGACTAGGACCATCCAAGGTTACTTTACACCTCAGTCCATCTGCTGTGTCACCATCACTACATAAAGTTTAAGGAGCATTTGGAGCCAAACACACAATGGCAGCATCTCTCATAACAGGCAATTTAAGTAGTTTTGATTCTCCTGGATGCCCAGAAATTCTGAAACTCAAAGTACAAAGGCCATCACAGTGACGTTGGCTCAAGTTCCATCTGAAGGCTACTGGAGGTCTGAAGAAATGACTCAGCAGTTAAGAGCACCAATTGCCTTTCCACAAGACCTGGATTCAGTTCCCAGCACCCACATGGCAGCTAACAACTGTCTGTAACTCCAGTTTCAGGGTGTCTGCAACTCTGCCCTGGCTTCTGCAGGCTCCAGGCAGACATGTTGTGTGCATACATGCAAGCAGAACAGCCATATGCATTAAATAAGAACCCCACTGGGGAGCTCAATACAGCACAATATGTGATAGGACTTGATGCTTGTAATAAGAGGGCCAACAATGTTATAAAAGGAAGTTTTATTAAATAGAAATTAACAGTACTTATCTATCACTAAAAATCCTTAAAGTCCAAACCCATAAAATGAGTAAGCCTACAGAATCTTCAAAGGGCTAAGTCATGAACAAGAAGCTGGGTTTTCATTCCTTGCTGGTCAAATCCCATCTGGCCAATCACTTGACCACTATTCTATTTCCATGCCAAACCTATAGAACTGCTACTGGTACCTACATGGACATTTTGACATCCAGTGTGATTTCCCTGAAGTCTGTTCACCTCTCTGCTCCCTGGTGACCACTGGATCACAGCTAACCAAGTACATTCTCCTTCTGCTTCAGATAATTCAGCTTACATTACAGATGTAGTGGGTGCAGAACCCAGGAAACCTAGATGTCTTTGCTTTTGGGTTCACTACAGGGCAACAAGTGACAAGTGTGTGGGGTTGAGATTTGGTTGGAATGAGCTAATAAAAGGCAAAGACACCAAACTTTAGACAGTAGAATCAGATGTGTAAGTGGTAGGGGGGGTGATGAGAAAGACAGCGCCTGGGTCTCAATTGAACTAGAAAGTTACTGTGCCTCTCTCACCCTCCAAGCCCACTCACTGCCCAGCTTTCATAGAGAAAGGCTGGCCCATCTGGCATGATTCATATAAAATTTCACGGGAAAGTTTCTGATTTAAATATGAGCGATTGGCCCAATTTTAAATAAGCTCCCATGTGGACTACCAACCAAAACAGATCATAAACGGGCTGCATGCCACTGTTGGTTGACAGGAAGTATCTTCAGAACCTGGAAACAACCTAGATGCCCTTCAACTGAAGAATGGATAAAGAAAATGTGGATGGATCTAGAAAAAATCATCCTGAGTGAGGTAACCCAGACTCAGAAAGACAAACATAGTATGTACTCACTCATAGGAGGATACTAGATGTAAAACAAAGATGACTAGACTGCTACACAACTCCAGGGAGGCTACCTAGAAAACGGGACCCTAGGAAAGACACAAGGATCACTCAATGCCAGAGAAATGGATGAGATCTACATGAACAACCTGGACGACAGTGGGAGTAATGAAGGGCAAGGTTCGAGGGAAAGAGCTTAGGGGAGCAGGAGATCCCAGCTGGATCACGAACAGAAAGGGAGAACAAGGAATAGCAGACCATGATAAATGAAGACCACATGAGAACAGGAAGAAGCAAAGTGCTAGAGAGGTCGCCAGAAATCCACAATGATACATCCACTGTAGACTACTGGCAATGGTCGAGAGAAAGCCTGATCTGACTTAGTCTGGTGATCAGATGGCCAAACACCCTAATGGTCGTGCTGGAACTCTCATCCAATGACTGATGGAACTAGATGCAGAGATCCTTGGCCAGGCCCCAGGTGGAGCTCCAGGAGTCCAATTGTTGAGAAAGAGGAGGGACTGTAAGAGTGTGAATTGTTGAGACCAAGATTGGAAAAGCACAGGGACAAATAGCCAAACTAATGGAAATACATTAATTATGAACTAAAAGCTGTGGAGCCCCCAGCTGGAGCAGGCCCTCTGGATAAGTGAGACAATTGAATAGCTTGAACTGTTTGGGAGGCATCCAGGCAGTGGGACCTGGACCTGTCCTTAGAGCATGCGCTGGCTGTTTGGAACCTTGGGCTTACCCAGGAACACTTTGCTCAGCCTGGAAGGAGGGGACTGGACCTGCCTGTACTGAATCCACCAGGTTTAAATGAATCCCCAGGGGAGTCTTGGCCCTGGAGGAGATGGGCATGGAGGGGAGGGGCTGGGGGAAAGGCAGGGGCGGGAGGGGGAGGACAGGGGAACCCATGGCTGATATGTAAAATTAAAACACAAATATAATAAATTTTAAAAGGAGAAAAAAACAAAAATAAAATTTAAAAAAAAAAAAAAAGAATCTTAGGATTAGACCTCTTGCCTTTTCCCCACATTGTAGCTGTGGCTACAAATGTAGAGGACTGTCTTTCCAGAGTCAGTTCACCACTAACAGTGAAGTGTGCCTTGCCTCTCACTTACTGTCCTCCCTACTCTTAACCAGATCTTTATCATCCAAGGATCGCACATCACCTGTCTGGGCTGGCTGGAATCCTCCAATTACACCAGACCACCACGTGGTATACCACCACCATGGAAGTAAAGCATTTATGACTTTACCACCGAAGGTTATCAGCCTTTCTCAGAGAGTCTCATCTAAGGTGGAAAGGAATTGAGCTCAGCCCAGTTTTACACGGGACTGGAATTATGGTAGAGCATCCTCCAAAACCCCCCTGCTTCCCACTGGTCGCTGTGAACTAGCAGTTAGCACAGTCAGGCTGCAGCTTATATCTGGCCCTCTTGTAACCAGGGCACAACTTGAGGATACCCTACAACTTCATTTGCTTTCATTTTTTATTTTTTACTACATTTATTGTGGGGTGGGGGGCAGCGCACACTGTGGACCACAGCACATGTGTTGGGGGCAGAGGAAAACTTTTGGGGATTGGTTCTCTCCTTCCACCATGTGGGTCCCAGGGATCAAATGTAGGTCCTTGGGCTTATCAGAAGGCACCCTTGCCCACTGAGCCATCTTTGCTGGCCCTCCCTTTACATGCTGTTACTTTTGAGAATTGCTGATGGAGGGCAGGGCTGAAGAGATAGCTTAGCATTTAAGAGCACCTGCTGATCCCAGCACCCACACATCAGCTTACAACTATCCTAGACTCCAGTCCCAGGGGACCCAGTGTCCTCTTCTGGATTCCAAGGGCATCGGGAGTAAACACAGTGAACATACATACATGTAGGCAAAGCACTCATAAAATAAAAATAAATCTCTTGGGGCTGGAGAGATGGCTCAGAGGTTAAGAGCACTGACCGCTCTTCCAGAGGTCCTGAGTTCAATTCCCAGCAACCACATGGTGGCTCACAACCATTTGTAATGAGATCTGGTGCCCTCTTCTGTATACATAATAAATAAATAAATTATTAAAAAATAAATAAATCTCTTTTTTAAAAAAATGACTAACTTTGGAGGCCATGCAGCTGAGTACTAGCCATCCCACTTGGATGTAAATGATACCTCTGCCTGAAGCAACCTAATGTTGAGAGTGTCTCCTTTTCCCAGCCAAAAATCCCTTCTGCATCTTAATATTAACTGGGAGGTTTGATTTTCCTGGGGAAATGAACTAAAAAAAAGAAGACATGGAAGGTAAATTTCACTAATCAGAAACTTTAAGAAAAGTTTCTAAAGTGTCTTGGATGGGCATGGTGGTGTGTGCCTTTAATTCCAGCATTTAGAGGATAGCATTTATAGGCTCTGTGCGTTTGAGGTCAGCCTGGTCTACATAGGGAGTTCTTGGACAGTCACAGCTACCTAGTGAGACCCTGTCTCAGAAAACAAAAACAAAAACAGTTAAGCAACAGAATAAAGAACTAGCTCCATCGGTGAAATGATCGCCACATAAGCCTGAGGACCTGAGTTCAAGCCCCAGGAAGCCGGGGTAGTGGCACATATGCTGTTATAATCCCAATACTGGGGAGATAGAGATAGGCAGATTTTTGGATTCTTAACTCACCAACCTAGTCTACTTGAGGCCAGTGAGAGACCTTGTCTCAAAAAAAAAAAAAAAAAAAAAAAAACAAGGTTGATGGTTCCTGAAGAATGACACTCTACATGGTCTTCCTGCCTCCCCACACATGCATATATTCACATATACACATACACACAACATAGACTTTATTTTTATGTGTGTGCATGTGTGTGGGTGGGGTGGGGGGGTATGCACATGAGCATGCATGTAGGTTCCCAGAGAAGCCAAAAGAGGGCATCAGATCTCATAGGACTGGAGTTCCAGTGGCTATGAGCTTCCCAGGATGGGTTCTGGGAACCGAACTGGGGTCCTGTTGGAGATCAAGAAGTACTCTTAACTCCAGAGCCATCTCTCCGGGCCCTAAAGTTAAGTGTTTAACGTGTAGAAAGAGAACGGGTTCACCAGAAGCATGGATGCAAGCCAATGTTAACTCAGGATTATGACAGCAGAAGAGAAAAGCAAATCCAGGCTGCAGGTGATTAAGGCTCAGCTCAGCATGTTGCCTCACTGCCCATTGCCCGCTGGTTCCTTCTTTGCTTTCCTATAAAGGCTTTGGAGCCTCTAGGTTTCCCTATAATGAACTTTAAAGGGTGGCAGCTCCCTGCCATCTCCTTGGTTTGCTCCTTTCCAAATGAATGTTTTTCCTTCCCCAGCAACCGGTCCCATTCATTGGATTGAAAACTAAAGAATTCAGTAGCCCAGGCTGGTGGTGTGGGCCTGTGCCTTCAGCTACTCTGGAGGCTAAGGCAGGAGGATTACGAGTTCAATGCTTGCCTGAGTTACAGAGTGAGGTCAAGGGCACCCTGGGCAACTAAGTAAAGCCCTTTCTCAAGATAAAAATTAAAGAGGGCTGGAAATGCAGCTCAGTGGGAGAGTGCTCGCTGCATATACATAAAGCCATTTTGCCCCATATACATAAGGCTCAATCCCTTGTAAGGAGAAAACAAGTAACACTAAGGCTGACTCAGCACCATCTGTCTGCAAAGAAAACAGTTCCTGGTAGCGGAGGCAGTTGTTTATGAAGACCTTGTGTCCTCCTTACTGTAATAACTGAACATTGAGGGGAGTCAAGGTCACGACAGGGGAACCTACAGAGACAGCTGACCTGAACTCCTGGGAGCTCACAGACTCTGGACTGACCTAAGCCCTCTGCATGTGTGTGACAGTTGTGTGCCTTGGTCTGTCTGTGGGACCTGATCAGCTCTTGAGCTGGCTTTAAGGACCCAATCCCCCAAGCTGGGTTGCATTGCCCAACCTTGATGCAGAGGAAGGAGCTTGGTCCTGCCTCAACTTGATGTGCCAAGCTGTGATGATTCCCATGGGAGGTCTGCTCCTTTCTGAATGGAGATGAGGAGTGGATGGGGGGGGGGGGGTACAGGTGGGAGGTGGGGGAAGGGAGCAGGAGGAGAGGAGGGAGAGGAAACTGTGGTCCGTAAGTAAAATAAATGAAAAAAATTTAATAAAAAAAAAGAAGGAATGAAGAGTGACTTTTATTTGGCTACTGTCCCACCTATTGTGGTGAGTACTTATCCAACCCTACCCCAATCTGACCCCTCCATTCCTACATAAAGCTGAACAAAGACAGGGAAACCAAACCATCCTATTCACTGCGCTCTATTCCCCATGCCTAGAGTAGTACCTGGTACACAAGTGCTCAATAGCACTGACTGAATACTCAAATGTGAGTAGTCTTAGAGGCCTCTTGCTTTGAGACCCGGGCAGAGTTAGAGACCTTACTGGTATTCCTGCAGCACCTCGATTCTGTGAATCTGCACGTTGAGACCCCCACACACACAAGCACCCGCCACTCTGAGCCAGCAGCTGCTTTGCAGAAGGAGAGAAAAATGATGTTAACCAGGAAGATGGGGTGGGGGAGGGGCGGGGAGCTGAGTGAGCAGCAAAAGCATCTCAGATGAGGAAGGAAGGTACTGCTAATGGGGTGTGACAGCACAGGATCTGTGTGGATGGATCCTGGTGACAGACAGCCAGGACAAAAGGGGGGCAGTGATGCAGAGCGCAGGAGAGCAGTGCCGGATTCGACCAAAGGAATCACCAAAGTGGTGGTCTCTGGAGGGGGGTGGCTCGTGAAGGGGCCAGAATCAAAATCTGAAAACAAAGGGCTTCCAAGTGAAATTGCTGCGTGTGCTGACTTTCAGGGGCGAGCAGATTTTGAAACCCTAGAGGCAGAGGCAGAGACAAAGAGAACGCACCTCCTTATTTTAAACAAAGGAGCCCTGGGAGACATCCCACACTTCTGAATCACAGGTTTTATGGGAATTGAGGGAGAAAACTTGGTTCGGCCTGCAGTGGCCTTGCAGATGACAGATGGCACCTTGTCATCCCCATTGGACACAACTGCCTCCTATCCCCCAGTCACCTTCTCACTTGATCCCTGTCTCAGTCTGCTCACTATTTCTCACTCACTGTTTCCCTTCTCTGGTAAAAAGCATATTGGAGGGGGAGGGGTTAGCTCCACAGAGGAACACTTGGGCAAGCTCCATGGTTGGATCTTCAACGTAGCCCAAGAGCAAACAGCATATATCACTTTGTCACTGGGATTGGAGAACTGGAAAGTATATTTTTTCTAGAACAATTCTTCAACTTATCTTTAGGGGACTGTGGAGATGGCTCAGTGGCTAAGGGCACTAATTTCTGTGCCATCGTGAAGATCTGAGTCAGGCTTGTAAGCCCAGAGTGAGTGAGTGCTGGACAGAGACAGGAGGACTGCTGTGGCTCCCATCAGCTAAAAGGAGGCAAGCTCCTGGTTCAGTGAGAGACCCTGTCTCCAGGGAAAGTTGGGAATGATAGAGAAGGACATTGGACATCCTCCTGTGGCTTCCACAGGAACACACACACACACACACACACACGGATATACCACACACAACTTTTATTTTTAAAAAGCGGTTCTAGTTTTTTAAATGTGTTCCCAAGCACAGCTGACATACGGATGATGGAGCCCTTGATCAACTACCCAGACAAAGACAGACAGAGAGCTTCAGTACTTCCTTCATGCCTGTTGATTAGGATCTATGAGCAGCTAAGTCAGAGAAGGAAGTGCTCCTAAAAACAGGCCGGAGAAGGGCAGGGAGGTGGAGGAACAAGGAGGAGACGAGGTTCTCCCAGGACTGCAGTCTTGCTGTTCAAGAGAAGCAATGTCCAGTTCTACTCTTAATTCTCTTTGTGAGTTTTAAGTAGTGGCTCCACCCCCCCCCCAAACACACACACACAAATGGCATTTGTTGGTTTACTACCTGGAAAGGGAGAACAGGACACCCCAGCAAACTTAGAAATGCCATTGTTCCTGGAGTAAGACCCATGACCTAACAGAGTCCCTACGACTGCCAAGTTCACAAGGCTAAACTCGGAAGCAGAGAGTGGACAGGACTAAGAGAGTAAAGATGTTTTCTGCTAAGCTTAATGAACTGCGTTCAGTTCCTGGGACTCATATGCAAGGAGAGAACTGACTCCTGCAGTTTGTCTTTTGACAGCCACACTCATTACACACACACACACACACACACACACACACACACACACACACACAATAAATGTAATTTTAACTTTTTAAGGAACAAACAGAAGTGCCTTTAATCCCAGCATTCGAGAGGCAGAGGCAGGTGGGTCTCTGAGTTCCAGGTCAACCTAGACTACTTGGTTCCAAGACAGCCAGGGCTTTGTAGAGAGACCTTGTCTCAAAGAAAAGAAGAAGGAGGAGGAGGAGGAGGAGGAGGAGGAGGAGGAGGAGGAGGAGAAGAGGAAGAAGAAAAGGAAGGAAGGGAGAGAGAGAGAGAGAAAAGAAAGAAAGGAGACAACAATAATTAATTAGTTAATTAAAAACAAATAGAATGTGAGTAATAAATTGGTCCCTGGAAGCAACTCAGAGCAGAGAAGTTTCTTGCTGAAGGAATGAGCTAGAAGGCAGGCTCTCAAACATATATCTAGAGATGAATCTTGCAAGAACCACAAACCACGCAACGACTCATCATTTTTGCCTCTGTGTAGCCCAGACGAAACGGATCAGATCTCATACCTAGGGACGGGTACTTCTTCCTTTCATTTCTGGGTGGGGCACAGAGAATGAGGTGAGAGTGGGCCTAAATTTATTATTATTTTAATCATTCATTATTTAGGCTCTGCAGACAACTGCGACTGTATGCCCTCTCCCAGCCCACACCTTCCCTTACACTCCCTCCCTGACAATGAAGAGATCTGGGACCTGGATGTCTTGTCTGTCTTCCCTTCAGCGAACCTAAGCCTTTCCCACGTCCTAGCCACCCGCACACAGCAGCTGGAGCCCAGACAGCCAGACATCTGCCGTAGAAGGGCACAGCGAGGGCCCAGACCTGCAGCCTTTCTCTGCACAGATGCCCTGGAGATTTAATTTTAATTAACGGTGGGAGCTATGGCCCCAGGACTGGATTCTCAGAACAGAGAATATCTTTCCCATATCTTTTCTTTCTCGTTCTCTCTCTTCATTCCCCTCTCCTTTTCCCGAATGTCACCGAAATTCAAAAATAAATACGAAAAGTCGAACGAGGAGTCTCACCCACACGTGCCCTGGGACCCAGGAGGGAGGCTGAGGATGCAGAGGGCTGCAGGCGGCCGCCAGGAGCGGTCCAGCTCTGGGAGGATGCCTAGTGCGTCGCGAAGGCGGGGCCTGGGCGGGACCACGCGGACACGGGGGCGTGGTCTGTTCAGTCACGTGGGCGCAGGCCTCTTGTGCTCTGCTAGCTCTAGAGCGCCCAAGGTCTGTCTCTGTCCAGAACCTGGGGACAGACGCTCGGCTGCAATGGGCTCTTGGACTAAGTATCAGAGCTGCCTAGCACCCAGCCTGCTGCAGAACCATGTGGCCGTGGTTACCGGAGGGGCCACGGGCATCGGAAAAGCTATCTCCCGGGAGCTCCTGCACCTGGGTACGTGAGCAGGTCTCTGGAGCTGGGCACACAGAGCTAGGATCCGCAGGGGTCTAGCTCGGGTAAACTGGGCTCAGAGACAGAGGGGGGCGCTGGTGGGGCAGGGGAGAGCCGCGCCAGCGACGGAAAAGAGGGTGTTCTTCCCAATAGCGGAGAAATGTTGGTAAATGAGTCACGAAGTATGAAGTAAAGGGATTTAGAACCAATACTGCGCCCGAAGTGGGAAGTAATCAGACCTGTGAAAACATGCTGTGGAATTAATTGTGTCTTTGTAACGTTAATCCATTCGAAGTGGTTCCTAATTTTAGATAAGGCGTCATTTAGCAAAAGGTTGTCCACCTGTTGAGACGCTCTGATCGCGTTTTCTTCTCACATCCCCTGTCGTAAACAAAGCAAGAGAACAGAAACGTGTATATTTAACTTAGAAGAAGGAAGGATTACGTAAACAAATGCACAAGGGAGAAAGCCACTGAGAAGAAAATAGTTATATTTAGTATTTAGATATGTGAGGGTGGACATCTTCTTTGGATCTGAAATTGCAAAGTTTAGCCAGGCGGTGGTGGCGCACGGCTTTAATTCCAGCACTCAAGAGGCAGAGGCAGGTGGCTCTCCGTGAGTTCGAGGCCAGCCTGGGCTACACAGCAAGTTCCAGGGCAGCCAAGGCTACACAGAAAACAACAACAACAACAACAACAAAACAGTCTTGGAAAAATAGGGGGAAAAATAAGAATGCAAAGTTTAAAGGCATATGTAGAAAAAGTATTTGTAACATGACACTTTTATTATGTAAAGAGTTTTGACAAGTCAATTTTTTAAAAATTCCTGACATAATGAGGGGGAAAGGGATCAATGATATGGGCCAAGGATTCCAAGCTGAGCTAAACAGAGGAAACAAAGACATGAAGAAATGATCAACTTTATCTTATCAGCAATAAGTTTCTAAATAAAACAGGATAACATTGCAGTTTTGCACTTTACCATTACTTCCAGTCTGTCTGCCACCGTGAAACTTGCCCTGGGAGGAAAATGTCAATCAGTAACTATTTGGTGCAAAGGTCAGGCCCTTGGCCTGGATTAGCAGACTCATAGGATCTTAGTTCACCTTCCGTGAATCTCTTAAGCATTGGATATCTTTTTGAGTAAATTTGCATTAGGCAAGCCCTGCACCAGTTCTGGGGTCAGGCCACAGACTGATAGTTATTGTGTCACGACTGAACTATTAGGGCAGTCCTATCCTCTGGAGATGCTATGAAAATGAAGGAGTACGCCCCTGGGAAACTACTTGCTATACCTAAAAGAGAAGTAAACATTGTATTGTTGTATTATAATTGAATTTGCTTCTGTGAGAAAATATGAAAAAAAATTTTTAAAGATGTGTTGTATTTTCAATTATGTATATGCAATGGGAGCTGGAGGAGGGTAAATGCATGTGAGTACAAATGCCCATGAAGGTCAAAAGTGTTAGATCCCCTGGAACTAGAGTTATAGGTATTGTGAGCCACCCAGTATGAGCGGAGGTCCTCTGTAAGAGCAGTACAGGCTTTCTTAAACTCTGAGATATCTCTCTAGCACCAAGTATATGAAATACTTTTTCTCTTTCTCTTTCTTTCTTTCTTTTTTTCATTTGGTTTTTCCAGACATAGTTTCTCTGTGTAGCCTTGGCTGTCCTGGAATTCACTGTGTAGACCAGGCTGGCCTTGAATTCACGGAGATTCGCCTGCCTCTGCCTCTCGAGTGCTGGGATCAAAAGTGTGCGCTGCCACCGCCTGGCTATGAAATACTTTCTCCTGTAGCTTTTCCATCTTTGTTTTTAATGCTAGAATTAATGGCTCTTTCCTAAGTTATTATTAAAACCCAAATTGGGCAATAGAATATTATAAAACATTAGATGGGAGTTGGCAAGGTGGCTCAGTGGGCAAAGGCGCCTGCTGCCAAGACTGGTGACCTAAATTCAATCCTCAGAACAGGGATGGTGGAAGGAGAGGACTGACGTCCACAAGTTGCCCTCTGATCTCTACACAAGCACCATAGCATGCATGTCCACACATGTACACGCAAATAAATAATGTAATAATGTATTAGCTATTAAACGTCATAGACTGCCTTCCCGTGATATGTGGGATATAAGAATGACTTAACAACTGTTACAGGTAGTCCTGGTGCAGCATAGCATGAGGGACCTAGTGATGGCTGTGAGCTAATGCCATTCAAAACAAACTGACCATCTGTGGGAGAAATTACAAATGCTTTCTTACCTTTTTTTTTCTTCTTTTTGAAACATTAAAACTCTTTTACTTGTAGTTACAGATATGTAAGAAAATGAAAAAAGGCGGAGGGGGGCGGGGGGGGAGGGAGCGGGGCGCGCGGGGGGGGGGGGGGGGGGGGGGGACAGTAGTAAAACTACACCAGTTAGTGGGAAGGGGTTGGTCAAAAGGTGTCAAGTTTCGCCAGGCATTGGTGGCACACGTCTTTAATCCCAGCACTCGGGAGGCAGAGCCAGGCGGATCTCTGTGAGTTCCAGGCCAGCCTGGGCTACCAAGTGAGTCCCAGGAAAAGCGAAAAGCTACACAGAAAAACCCTGTCTCGAAAAACAAAACAAAACAAAAGAAAAGAAATAGTTTGATACTTCCAAAGAGCATTTTAAAATTAAGAGTTTGTCCTGGCTGCCTTTCATCTCTAGCTAAGGTTGCTTTACTGCCAAAGCTACAGTGTTTACCCAGTGAAAGATTTTTTTGGTGGTCAACAAAAAAAACAAAAAATCCTTTCCTGGGTTCCTTCCCTGGCTCGTTTTGAAGAGTTCTTTCCCCAGCCTGTTCATGCTGTCCCATGCACTGATCTGCAGACCTGCAGTTACCTGGATGAGATTCAACCAGGACTGTAGAAATCTCTTCATATCTCATCTCCCTATAACCCATGTGGCCAGCTGCCTAGCTTCCTTGGAATTCCAACTTCACCTCTTCCCACTTCTAGACACGTCTGGGCTGAGAATAAATCTGTTCTGTGCTGTAGTCTGGAAGCTCTCCACAAGTGGTAACAGTTTGGGGATCTTGACTGGGTTAGTTCTCTCTGCCAATTAAAGAATATTAAAAGGGCCAGGCGGTGGTGGCGCACACCTTTAATTCCAGCACTTGGGAGGCAGAGCCAGGCAGATCTCTGTGAGTTCAAGGCCAGCCTGGTCTACAGAGTGAGATCCAGGACAGGCACCAAAACTGCACAGAGAAACCCTGTCTTGGAAGAAAAAAAGAATTTTAAAAGGCGGGAACAATCTTGAGTCCGACTGGTAACAGCAGCGAAATCTCACCCACCACAGACATGCAGCAAACACAGAGAAAACGATTCTGCCAGCAGAAGAGGATCAGAGCTTAGGAAGCCAGAAATTCCAGTCTCCTCTTTAGGGCTAGGATTTCTTAAGTCTCTGAAGAGTTTTTCTCTCCTAAGTTAGAGTTGGGCCAGTCTGAAAAAAGACAGGATGGTTGATTGGCCCACAACTGTTGAGTAACATGTCCTGATCCTGCCTTGAACCTGTTAAGCCAATCCAACAGTGGGGGCCTGCTGGCAGAAGACAAGACCCAAAGGCCTTTGTTTATACTGCCAGGCTTTTGTCTCAAGTCAGGAGGAGGAAGAAGAAGCTGGCTGAAGTTCACCACCTTTATTGCCTAGCCACAGCCCCTTCCTATCTGTCTGCTACCAGGGAGTCAGTCTAACCCCTAGTCACAGTAATATGGTTTATTCCTAGGTCCCTCTTGCACTTGCTGTCTCTCAGAGGTGGCTGCTCATTTTTAGGTTATGGCACTTGATAATCAATATTTCAAAACAATTGTTTCCTGTGTATATTCACACATGTACACACACACACACACACACACACACACACACACACACACATACACATACACACAGAATGGTGATATATTGTGTATCAAATAAAGCTTGCCTGAGGATCAGAGAACAGAGCCAGCCACTAGATTAAACATAGAGGCCAGACAGTGGTGGCACACATCTTTAATCCTAGCACTCAAGAGACAGAGATCCGTCTGGATCTGTGAGTTCAAAGCCACTGTGGACTACATGAGATTGATCAGTCTAGCAGAGGAACAGAGCCAGGCAGTGGTGGCACACACCTTTAATCCCAGTACTTGGGAGTCACACGCCTTTAATCCCAGCACTTGAGATCTCTTGCCTCTGCTACCAGTATTTTGGAAACACACACGCCATTAATCCCAGCACTAGGAAGAAAGTGAAATAGCTGGGCAGATAAAGGCATATAAGACATATAAGGCCCTTTCAGTAGAGGACTCAGGCTTTCCGTCAGAGGATTCATGGAGATAGGATCTCACCTTCCATTCAGCCTGAGGGTTCTGCTGTGGGATGTCTTTCTGTATGCTGTGACTATGTGTTGCTCTAATTGGTTGATAAATAAAGCCTCATTGACCTGTGGCAGGGCAGGATAATGTTAGACAACATATTCAAACAAAAGACAAGATGAAGAAGGGAAGAGTCAGGAGAGACATCAGCCCATCGCCCAAGGAGCAAAAAGATGCCAGAGCAGACCAGTAACACCACAGCCACGTGGCAACCTATAGATGAATAGAAATGGGTTAAGTTGTAAGAGCTAGCTAGCTATAGCCTGACCCATAGGCTATATTTGCAATTAATTATTTGCAATTAATATTATTTGCAATTAATATTAAGCCTCTGAGTGATTATTTTATAAGCAATTGTGGGACTGCAAGGCTGGGCGGGACCAGAGAAACTGTAGTTATAGGACTCGGTAGTGGTGAGAAATTTCTCTAGTGGCCTGTTTCTTTGTCTCTCTGATCTTTCAGCATTTACCCCAATATCTGGCTCCAGGCTTTTATTATATAAGACCATTTATCATTCGTGCAACGTGTGTGTGTGTGTGTGTGTGTGTGTGTGTGTGTGTGTGTGTGTTGTCTAACTTCTTAGTCATTTCAGGCTATAGGGTAAATTCAGTTCCTATAAATGGACATTTCTCTCTTGTGGCGATATTGTGTTCCCCACATTCCTGCTATACTCTTCCACCCACCAGTTCCCAAATAACCACTCGGAGGCTTAATATTAATTATAAATGCTTGGCCAGTAGCTCAGGCTTATAACTAACTAGCTCTTACACTTAAATTAACCCCTAATTCTTATCTATGCTTAACCGTGTGGCTTGGCACCTTTTCTCAGTGTGACATTCTCATCTTGCTTCCTCTGTGACTGGCTGGCGACTTCTGACTCTGCCCTTCCTCTTCCCAGTATTTTTAGTTTGGTCACCCCACCTATACTTCCTGCCTGGCTACTGGCCAATCAGCATTTTACTAAACCAAATCAAGTGACAAATCTTTACAGTATATAAGAGGATTATTTCACAGGAAGTTCCTGTGCTCCATCTTATCCAAACCTGACCTAATTCCTCTCCCACTACCCCCCCATCTGTTATAGGAACACACAAAATAGTTCCACAACTTGGATGGCTCCTTGCCCCCCAGGCCAGATTTCTCTGTATAGCCTTGACTGTCCTGGAACTCACTTTGTAGACCAAGCTGGTCTCAAACTCACAGAAATCCACCTGCCTCTGCCTTTCTAGTGCTGGGATTAAAGGCATGCATTGACAGCTTTTTATTTATTTACATGTAAGTATGTTTTGCCTATATATCTACCTATTTATCATGTATGTGCCTGGTGCTTGTGGAGACCAGAAGGGGGAGTCAGATCCCCTGGAACTAGAGTTACAGTCAACTATGAGCTGCCAGGTGAAAGCTGAGAATTGAACCTGGGTCTTCTGGAAGAGCAGCAAGTGCCATCTCTCTAAGCCCCTTAATGTGGACAGTTCTTGGAAGCTTATTTCCTTCTCTGGCTATTTCCTCCTTAGGGTGTCATGTGGTCATTGCTTCCCGGAAGCTGGACCGATTAAACTCGGCTGCAGATGAACTGAGGATGTCCCTACCTCCCTCCATCTCTGCACAAGTCACTGCCATACAGTGCAACATCAGGAAAGAAGAAGAGGTAATGTAAACATGGCCACACAGCATATGGACTTGTTGCTCTTTGCAGAAGTTGTACCTAACCCCAGCTGTACTTTAAGGTGATGAGGACCACAAGAAGGCAGAGCTATAAGTAGGTGTGTGTGCTCGTGACTTACTGAGCTGGTGACCTCAGAAGGAGGGCTAGCAAAACAAGGAAGAGGAGCTAAACAAGGATGTGCTGTCAGCTAGAGACCAAGGCATTTCTTACTGTTCATTTTTTGTTCTGATTTCATCACTATTATTTAAGGTTGGTAGTTAGAAATTAATGTAGTTGCAAGTTTTCTTCAAATCTCTCCCACTCACATCCCCTAAGTAAATACACAGAGGTTTATATTAATTGTAATTGCTTGGCCATTAGCTCAGGCTTATTACTGACTAGCTCTTGCACGTAATTTAACCCATAATTTTTATCTATGTTTAGCCACGTGGCTTGGTACCTTTTCTCAGTTCTGCCTTGTCATCTTGCTTCCTCTATGTCTGTCTGGCGACTCCTGACT
This sequence comes from Onychomys torridus, assembly GCF_903995425.1. Lineage (NCBI taxonomy): Eukaryota > Metazoa > Chordata > Mammalia > Rodentia > Cricetidae > Onychomys > Onychomys torridus. The sequence goes on along the minus strand of NC_050465.1, from coordinate 56,616,526 downwards.
CAGCTTTTCTCTTCCCAGAATTCTCCTTGTCTGCTTATCCCTCCTAGACTTCCTGCCTGGCTACTGGCCAATCAGCATTTTATTTGCAACCAGTCAGAGCAACACATATTCACAGTGTACAGAAAGACATCTCACAGCAAATTAATACTAATGAGGCTTGTGCATAGGGGTATCTTGGTAACTCTTTGGTATATCTTGCCATCAAAATTAGAATTTTGGTTTTTTTGTTTGCTTTTTGTTTTGTTTTGTTTAAGCTGAGGATTGAACCCAGGGCCTTATGCTTGCTAGACAAGCGATCTACCACTGAGCTAAATCCTCAACCCCCAAAATTAGAATTTTGGCTTGTGATTTATGTACAGTGGTAAGTTCACACTATGGGATTTGGGGGGTTTATTTACTGGTGGCTTCATATGTTTGGGTTGTAGTATTTAGAATTAACATGCATTGTTAGAGTCTATGAATTGCTTTACATTTCTAAAGCAAGTGACTAGGTCATGTAGCAGGTTAGCTACTAAACTTTTACTTTCAATGTTTCTTTAGGTGAATAATTTGGTCAAATCTACCTTAGCTAAGTATGGTAAGATCAACTTCTTGGTAAACAACGGAGGAGGCCAGTTCATCTCTCCTATTGAAGACATCAGTGCAAAGGGATGGCAAGCCGTGATTGAGACCAACCTGACAGGCACCTTCTACATGTGTAAAGCAGGCGAGTGTCTCCACAGCTCAATACAGAACACTGTATACGTAATAAATAAATAAATCTTTTTTTAAACGTATCCCTGCAGGCCAGAAGAGGGCATCAGATCTCATTACAGATGGTTGTGAACTACCATGTGGTTGATTGGAATTGAACTCAGGACCTTTGGAAGAGCAAGCAGTGCTCTTAACCTCTGAGCCATCTCTCCAGTAAAATCAGTATTTTTAAGTCCATAAATTTAAAATTATTCTGAGGCGGTAATAGCCATTTTTTAAAAAGATTTATTTATGTTATGTATGTAAGTGCTCTATCTGCATGTATGCTTGCAGGGCAGAAGAGGGCATCATTATAGATGGTTGTGAGCCACCGTGTGGTTGCTCGGGACCTCTGGAAGAGCAGATGGTGTTCTTAACCACTGAGCCTTCCCACCAGCCCCAAAATAGCTACTTTTCGAAGGTTGTCAGGATGTCAAGCCATTTCTTTCCATGGCTGATAAAAGAAAAGAATGTTCCTATTTTTTTATTTTAATTGTAATTGCTCTCTCCCCCAATCTGTCTATCTCACTGTGTGTGTGTGTGTGTGTGTGTGTGTGTGTGTGTGTGTGTGTACAAGCACACTCATGCAATAGCATACATGCAAAGGTCAAAGGACAGCTTCTGGGAATGGAGTCTCTCCTCTCAGTGCGGATTCGTGGGATCAAACTCAGATGGTTACAACCAGGGTTTTTCCCACTGAGCTATATCCAGCCAGCCCATTTTCTGCTTTTCATATACAAACTGTATAGCAGAGAAATAGATCATGCTAATAAAGGAAACCTCCATTTTCAACTCTCTAATGAATAATTGGGTCTAAGACAACAGCTATTAGCTGCATATTGTCATATAACAAAAGAAGGAAGACAATTACATATGCCCCTCATGGACTAAACAGTATCCCCCATCTATGAAGCATTCTCTTGCACGCACGCACACATACACAGGTGTGTGCATCAGACCCAAATCTGCCCTTTTGTAAGTAATACAGAAGAGAGAATATAGGCAGAAAGCCACCACAGAATGCAAACTGCCACAATCCAGACTATGAATAAAGGCAAGACAATCCAGCTACTTTAACAAGTCAACTGTGATTGGGTAAGAAGCGTTGGAGGGGAACTGGATTCGGTGAGGAAACATGAACAGATACAATGTGCACCTCATTTATTGCTTAGCTCCTACAGAAATACTGTAAAGTTATTATATACTCAGGAAAGTGTGACTGTCACTTAGTATTTTTTAGGGGTTATTATTAATCAAGTCTATTCATGGTATTGTGATTATACTGTGAAAGCTTTTTCCCTTGTTTAGAAATACAGACATATTTATAGATGAAATGATAATATGTCTTGTAAAGGCTTCTATTTATTTATTTATTTGTCTGGTTGGTTGGTTGGTTGGTTGGTTGGTTGGTTGGTTGGTTGGTTGGCTGGTATTTTGAGATAGGGTTTCTCTGTGTAGCCTTGGCCATCCTGGAACTAGCTCTGTTGACCAGGCTGGCCTCAAACTCAGTGATCCTCTTGCCTCTGCTTCTCAAATGCTGGGATTAAAGGCCTGCACCATCACTGCCTGGCTAAAAAAAAAAAATCTTTTAAATTCAAGTTACACTAGATACTGTGTGACTATTACCATTTTATTTTATTTTATTTTTAAAAAGATTTATTTATGTATTATGTATACAGCATGTATGCTAGCAGGCCAGGAGAGGGCACCAAATCTCACTACAGATGGTTGTGAGCCACCATGTGGTTGCTGGGAATTGAACTCAGGACCTCTGGAAGAGCAGTCGGTGCTCTTAACCTCTGAGCCATCTCTCCAGCCCGACTATTACCATTTTAAATGAGTCAATGCTCCAACAATTTTCATCTAGATTATTGTTGGTTAAATTGGCACTGCTGGTGGTCATGCAGGTGGAGGAGGGTGCTGGAGGAAAGTCACAAACCATGGTTACCTTTCTAGAGCTTTATTGGGAGAGAAAGGGGGACAGAAGGGGAGAGGGAAAGAGAGAGAGAGAGAAACAGAGAGACAGAGAAACCGCACAGAAGGAAGAGAGTGGAAAGAGAAAAGGGATGCACAGAGGGCCCGCCCGCTTTTTAAGCTGGGACACTGCCACATGCTGATGATGCAATTAAGGACAGAACCCTTACATCCCAGACTTTCACTTATTATTTAAAAAAAAAAGCAGGTAGATGGGAATAGGGGCATTGTTCCTCTCAAAAACTGCTTCCAGCTGATTTTTTGGACGTCAGTTGGCTCTTGGGGGAATGGAGAAGGGGAGTCTTCCGAGGTAGACAGGCATTGTGGGATGCTATTTGTCATCAGTTTGCTCTGGAGACAAGTATCCCTCTTGGCTGTGGCTGGAAACTTTCTGTTTGACAAGATGTTGATGATCTTTGGACTCCGGTTCTATGGTGGTCCTGTATCATTGGCTGAACAGTGAGTTAGAACAGGGAACTGGGAAGAGAAAAGCTTGTGGTGCATGAAAACTTTTTTTTTTTTTAAATTAGGGACAAGGCAAAGGTCATGGCCCTGTCTGTATGCACATGAGAAACACAGGCAGTAACTTTGAAGTGAGACAATGAGCTATTACCTTAGTTGGAAATCTTTCTCATTAAGTAACTCTGAAAGTGCAATTAAATCTGGTGTGGTAAGTAAGGCTGTCCTCTGTACCCAACAATAGAAAGGAGAAGTGACATCCTAAAAATCCCAGGACTGAGTCAGTGGCTCTGGTGTCTAGAAGGAAAGAAACAGATCACATCCCTGCTGCATTCTGTGTTCCCTGCCATGTCTGTAGCCAAGCCTAGGTTTGTTGGAGGTCTTAGCTTGGTGTACCCATGCGTCTTGGCACCTGGGGGCAGTCAGCTGACTGGTTGTCTTTATAGGCAGCATTTTTAACAAGGCTGGTGATGGCCTGGCAGGGCATTCACTAGCCTGTGGCCTTTTTCTCACTTAAAACAGGGACCCAACAGCTTTCGGGAGTCAGCGAGTGCCAGCACTTGGCAATTTTGTTTTTGGGCTTTTATCTCTTCCCTGGCACACCTTAAATGCCACAGATGACTCTTTTGCCCGTGGGGTCAGGAGCCTTGCTATCCAGATGTTTAAGTTTTAGTCAGGGAGGTCTGGGGAATAAGAAATGGATTTTACTCCGTGTCTTGGATTTTTTTTCCTGATAATTGGTGGCTTAAGGACAGCTTTTGGAAGATCTGCCAGTAGGCAGACTGTAAACCGATCCTTTTGGAAGACTTGTCTGAGGCTATAAGCTGATTTTTTGGCTTAGGAGCCATCCTGACTACTGTAAACTTACTTGTATGGATCTTAGCTGCTTTCAGACCTATCTGTGTTTCTTAAGGCAGTTGAAAATGAGTGGGTGGAGTTAAGGTGAGTTAGGGCGAGAATCTTAGAAGCCACCCAAGCCCGCCCATTGCCAGCAGAAGTCAGACAGAAAAGGTTACATGTGGCAGACGCAGAAGTGGGAAAGGAGAAGGGTTTAGAGCTTTAGCAGAAAGCTTGGGGATAAAGTAACTCTTATTTGTCCGTTCGCTGGCAGAAGTTCCCACGACTCTGTTATGTGGCCAGGTTTACCGGTGCCCACCCCTATCTGCCAATGTAGGTGGTAAATGTATCCGCCCCTTTGTTCCAAGGCTGTAGCCGAGAGAAAAACAAAAAATTAAAATAACAAACCAGGATCAGACTTCAATCTCGGGCGTCCCCAAAGAATGGAGAGAGATCTAAGAATCAGCTCAAATTCGCCATCCTCTTCATCAAGGGATGGGAAGGGCTTCGACTGCACTGCAGCGGTCTACCGGGTAGACCCCAGATGACATTTTCCTCCTCATCGGAAGCAAAAATGTGCCTGCCTTTGCCAGCACAACCCGAGGACAACCTTTGGGGTGTCCATCACAAAGAATATAGCTCAGACTACAGCCGTGAGAACGGCAGACTCACTGTGAAAAATCATGGCGGTATCAGAAGTGGTAGCTGTATAGGGGTCCAGCTGAGGCGAGGGACAAGCGCGCTTGTGGTCTCGAGGTCTCACTGGGCGGGGGAGGAGGGGCAAGCTGCAGCAGTCAGTAGGTCCTGGGTTGGTGTATATCCGAGTCTGAACAGCACCAAATGTTGGTTAAATCGGCGCTGCTGGCAGCCATGCTGGCAGAGGAGGGTGCCAAAGGAAAGTCACAAACCATGGTTACCTTTCTAGAGCTTTATTGGGAGAGAAAGCGGGAGAGAAGGGGAGAGGGAGAGAGACAAAGAGAGACAGAGAGACAGAGAAACTGCACAGAAGGAAGAGAGCGGAAAGAGAAAAGGGATGCACAGAGGGCCCGCCCACTTTTTAAACTGGGACACTGTCGCATGCTGATGATGCAATTAAGGACAGAACCCTTACAATTATTAGTTTAATGTACATTTATTTTCTAACTCATTTTTTAATCTTTCCTTGGCATTTTTCAGCTTTACCTCATGGTTTATTAAATTAGCTTCTTACTATATATCAATTGGAGGTCATCCTGGGCTACACAAGACCTCATCTCAATAACAAAAACTAAATTAAAATAGAAGACATCATGCCGGGCAGTGGTGGTGCACGCCTTTAATCCCAGCACTCGGGAGGCAGAGCCAGGCGGATCTCTGTGAGTTTGAGGCCAGCCTAGTCTACAGAGTAAGATCCAGGACAGCCAAGGCTACACAGAGAAACCCTGTCTTGAGAAAAAAAAGAAGACATCCAAGGTGTGCTAGAGCAGGATATAATAAAGGAAGGAGTCAGGACACTGTTTAACACTGTTGTTGTTTGTCTGGTTCTGCAGTTTACAATTCCTGGATGAAAGAGCATGGAGGGTCGATTGTCAATATCATCGTCCTGATTAACAATGGGTTCCCAACAGCCTCGTAAGTATTTTATATATTTTTTCTATGTCTTTAGATTTTTGTTCTCTTAATGAGGGGCAATAATGAGAAATGTCTTAAATCAATGATTTATGCCTTTAATAAATTGCAACCCCAATAAATTCCTTTTAAAATAATGTTATTATTAATTCATGGAAATGGTCATATGATGTATTTTGATCATATTCAACCTCCATCTCCTTTTATTTGTACCTTTAAAAAAAAATGTGTTGTTGGAGGCTAGAGGTCAACATCTGGTGTCTTTGCCAATCCCTCTCCGCCTTCTTTTTTGAGACTGAGTCTCTCACTAAATCTATTGTTTTCTGATCTAACTAGACTGGATGGCCAGTGAGTCTCTGGTCCCCTCCTGTCTCTGTCTCCCTGTCCCCTCCTGTCTCTGTCTCCCCCTCCCCCTTGCTGGAACCATAAGCATGCACTGCCATGCCTGACTTTTCTGTGAGTGTGAGGATCCAAATCACGCCCTCGAGTTTGTCTAGGAAGCACTTCATCTACCTGCCTTTTCCCTAACTGCTACTAATTCCCATTCAGATTAAGGTTGCTATATGTGGTGGTTTAAATGAGAACGACTCCATCCATCCTAGGGAGCCAGGAGAGGGTCCATCCATCCTAGTGAGCCAGGAGAGGGTCCATCCATCCTAGTGAGCCAGGAGAGGGTCCATCCATCCTAGGGAGCCAGGAGAGGGTCCATCCATCCTAGTGAGCCAGGAGAGGGTCCATCCATCCTAGTGAGCCAGGAGAGGGTCCATCCATCCTAGGGAGCCTGGAGAGGGTCCATCCATCCTAGTGAGCCAGGAGAGGGTCCATCCATCCTAGTGAGCCAGGAGAGGGTCCATCCATCCTAGGGAGCCAGGAGAGGGTCCCATCCATCCTAGTGAGCCTGGAGAGGGTCCATCCATCCTAGGGAGCCAGAAGAGGGCTCCATTCATTGTAGGGAGCCAGAAGAGGGCTCCATCCACCTTAGTGAGCCAAGAAGCAGAGAAAGGAGTCTTGTCTAATATTAGAGGGGCCAGCCTTAGTATTATACATCCCAGGGGCTCAGGAGAGAGAACTACTAATGGCAAGGACTATCTTCAGGAAATAGAATCTCAGCACACGGAGCTCTATGTCCACTTGCTAATTTAATTCCTCTGGCATAACATCTTATATACACAGCTTCAGTTCTGTTCTCATGCCTAGCTCCTTTCTTGCCTGATCTCTCTATACTTATCTATTGCTCCCTCTAAGTTCTATCTTAATTCTCTCATCTAAACTCTGCCTCACCTAGGTCCTTTTCAGCTTGTTCTTACCCAGCTAGTACTTCCCCATCTGTCTCTTCCTCTTCTTCCATCTCATTCCTCTAGTACTCTCTTCTAGTCCTTCAATCTAGTTCTTCCCCATCTCAGGTTGTCCCTCTCAAGTTCTTACCCATCTAGTTCTTCCATTCTCTTTTCTCTTCTCCACCCCATGCCCTGGAAGTCCGAGCTAAATTGTGTAAAGCTATTACTTAATGTTCACCTGACCTAGGCGGTGTCCCCTTGTGGAATTTTTGTCAGGAGACTTGTATGTGGGCTGCTATCACTGTTAGTCCTTGAAGGTTGGGCCCTCACCTGGGCGGTATTTCCTGTGGTCCTTGAAAGTGGCTAAGGGAGATATCTGATTCCAGAGAAAGCTTTTCCTGAGGCTGTTCTCTAAATCCCTGGAATGTGCATGTCCAGAGAGTGATCAGTCCACACTATTAGCCCTTCTAGGGAAAAGTCAATTGGGAAAACTATGAAGGCACACATGACTTTCATAACAGAAGACAGCTGATATATAACAAGCCAAGTAACACCAAAAGCTCCTTGGAATTTGGCTTTCTCTCTAGGAAATCCTTGACCCCTCCTGGTAGTGACTTTGCCATAACCAGCTGGGTTCTTATATTCCTGTGGCCCGCAGCAAAGGAGGATACTGGTACTCAACTAGCTGCTTCTTTGTAAAAATCCTTGCCTCTTGGAATGATCCTGCCCACATTCAGGATGGGTCTTCCCTCTCTGTAAGGGTTCTGTCCTTAATTACCTCATCAGCCTGGGACTGCCCAGCCTAAAAAGCAGGCGGGCCCTCTTTGTGTCTCCCTTTTCTCTTTCTGCTCTCTTCCCTCTGCAAGGTCTCTCTGTCTCTGTCTCTCTATTTCTTGTTTCTTTGGTTCTCTCTCTCTCTCTCTCTCTCTCTCTCTCTCTCTCTCTCTCTCTCTCTCTCTCTCTCTCTCTCTCTCCCTTTCTCCCAATAAAGCTCTAAAAAGGTAACTATGGCTCGTGACTCCAACCCTCTCCTCCCACTGCAGGCGACGGCCAGCCATGAGCAGTGCCGATTTAACCAAACACTCTCCCCTCTCCACAGTGAACTACAGTGAATTCTCTGAAAAAAAAAAAAAAATCTTCACAGACACTTAAGAGGGGTATGCCTTACTAATCCCTAAGTGTTTATTAATCCTATCAAACTGTTGAGCAAAATTAACTGTCACATATTAGCTCTTAATTACTGAGCCATCTCTTCAGCCCACAACCCAAATTCTTTACCCTGTGAGATATATGTAAGAGTGTGTGTGTGTCTGTGTGTGTGTGTGTGTGTGTGTGTGTGAGAGAGAGAGAGAGAGAGAGAGAGAGAGAGAGAGAGAGGATCTTTCAGATATACTAAATTGGAAAGAATTAATCAGCAAACATGCAGGGCTACAAGTTGAAGGAAATCCTTCATCAGCTTACTACCTAATGTGTCTTTCCTCACCTAATTTCAGATGCTTTTGAATGGAAATTTTTTCCTAAGTTTTCTATGTTAATTTTTCCACATTAAACCATATAGCACTTTGTTCTGGGGATCTTATTTTGCTGTACATAGAAAATCTGAATCATGGGGCTGGAGAGATGGCTCAGAAGTTCAGAGCACTGAATGCTCTTCCAGAGGTCCTGAGTTCAATTCCCAGCACCCACATGGTGGCTCACAACCATCTGCAGTGAGATCTGGCACATTCTTCTGTATACATAATAAATAAATAAATATTTTTTTAAAAGAAAATCTGAATCACATCACCTTTTTTTAAAGGGGTGGTGTGTGTGTGTGTGTGTGTGTGTGTGTGTGTGTGTGTGTGTGTGTGGTGTTTCCTCTGTGGTTTCGTTGTTTTTGGAGTTGGGGGTCTCATGCATCCCAGGATGACATTATACTTGATATGTAACTGAGGATGATCATGCTACCATGTGCCACTGCACCTGGTTTTTTGTTTTGTTTTGGTTTTGGTTTTTTTGGTTTTTTTTTTGTTGTTGTTTTTTGTACATTTTTTTTAAGATTTATTTATTTGTTATGTACGCAGAAGAGGGTGCCAGATCTCATTACAGGTGGTTTTGAGCCACCATGTGGGTGCTGGGAATTGAACTCAGGACCTCTGGAAGAGCAGTCAGTGCTCGTAACCTCTGAGCCATCTCTCCAGCCCGTACCTGGTTTTATGTAATGCTAAGTATGAATCTAGGGTTTCGTGCATGCAGGGCAAGCATGCTACCAGCAGAGTGACACCCCAGGCCCATGTCTACATTCTTCATGAGCCCCTGAACAGATGCAGACCAAAAGCTTTGTGTGTTGTTGTTGAGACAGGGTTACCTGGCTTGTTATGTGTGCTTGACATGTGTCCCTGGCTTGACTGGAACTTGCTATGGAAACCAGGCTGGCTTCATATTCAAGGTAATCCAACTGCTTCTGCCTTCCAAGCACTGGGATTAAAGGCATGCACCACCCACCACAGCCTGGTTCAGCTCTTTGTTTAAACAGGGACTCACCATGACAGAGACCCATAACAAAAACAACCTTGTGACATTCTCAAGCCACTGATATGCTTGTCAAGTTAGCCAATGAGGAAATTTTTCAACAGAAACTGGTGACAGTGTTTCTGTCTTTCATTAGGCACAGTGGAGCTGCAAGAGCAGGCGTCTACAACCTCACCAAATCCATGGCTTTGGCATGGGCCAGCAGTGGAGTAAGGATCAACTGTGTTGCTCCTGTAGGTAACTGTTATATTCAAAGTCTGTTGACAAATTGGGCTCCTCTGATTCCATTTGTGTTGTGGATAATTGTGTCCTTGAGGACAAGATAGTATATATACTAACAACTGTATAAATATACTATAAAAGATTGATTTTTAGCCGGGCAGTGATGGCCCATGCCTGTAATCCCAGTACTCAGGAGGCAAGGCCAGGCAGATCTCTGTCAGTTCGAGGCCAGCCTGGTCTACAGAGTGAGATCCAGGACAGGCACCAAAGCTACATGGAGAAACCCTGTCTCAAAAAAAATTGACTTTTTTTTCAAAGATTTATTTATTTATTATGTGTACAGTATTCTGCCAGCATGTGTCCCTGCAGGCCAGAAGAGGGCCTTACAAGTGGTTGTGAGCCACCATGTGGTTGCTGGGAATTGAACTCAGGACCTCTGGAAGAGCAGTCACTGCTCTTAACCACTGAGCCATTTCTCAAAGATTGACTTTTAACATAAGTGTCCTGGGTGGTTTTGTGTGTTAACTTGACATAAGCTAGAGTCATCAGAGGCAGGAGCCTCAGCTAAAGAGGCTCCATGAGATCCAGCTGTAAGACATTTTCTCATTTAGTGATCAATGGGGGAGGGCTCTGTCCATGGTGAGTAGTACCATCCCTAGGCTGGGGGGTCCTGGGATCTATAAGAAAGTGGGCTGATGAGCCAATAAGCAGCTCCCCTCCATGGCCTCTGCATCAGCTCCTGTGTCCGGGACCCTTCCCTGTTTTGGTTCCTGTCCTGACTTCCTTCAGTGATGAACAGTGATGTGAAAGCATAAGCCAAAGAAAGTCTTTCCTCCCCAAGTTGCCTTTGGTCAGGGTATTTCGTCGCAGCAATAGAAACCTAATTAAGACAATAGCTTAAACTAGCAAGGCAGTCATCATTCATTATAGCGGTAGTGTTATTTGATCGATAATGAGATAGTGATGCACAGACTTGCTATATATTAATAATATGTATATTTAAACAATAGTGATGCAAGAACTTTTCATCATATAATGGGTTGTAAGTACCTGCATTATAAAAAGAACTGAGGAAATTCTATTGCATAGTAAAAGTTAAGAAATCCTAGGCGGCTGGGGAGATGGCTCAGCAGTCAAGAGTGCATACTGCTCTTGCAGAAGACCTGAGCTCAGTTCCCATTACCCACATCAAACATCTCACAACTGCCTGTAACTCTAGCTTCAGGAATTCTGACACATTCTTCTAGCCTCCTCCCTGGACACCTGCATGCACATCCCCCACACCACACATGCACAGCACACACACACACACACACACACACACACACACACACACAGAGTTAAAATACTTAAAAAAATACATCTTAAAAAGAAATACTGTGTGCTCGCTTCAGCAGCACATATACTAAAATTAGAATGATACAGAGAAGATTAGCATGGCCCCTGTGTAAGGATGACACGCAAATTCGTGAAGCATTTGATATTTCTACATAATAAATAAATCTTTTTTAAAAAAAAGAAATACTGCTTTGGGGGCTAGAGAGATAGCTCAGTGTGTAAAGCGCTTGCTGTACAAGTATGAGGACCTGAGTTCAGGTCCCCACACTCATAAAAGGACAGACACAAGAGCACACACCTGTAACTCCAGTCCTGGGCAGCTCTCTGGTTGGCCAGACAGCCTAACTGAATGAGCAAGTTCCAGGTTCAGTGAGAAACCCTATCTCAAAACAAACAAACAAACAAACAAGAAATAATAAGATGGAAATTATAGAGGAAGGCACTGATACTGACCTCTGGCATTTTTCGTGTGCATGCCTGGTTGAGAACACCAATACATAGGTACACACACACACACACACACACACACACACACACACACACACACTACATGCACTCAAAAAAGCACTACTTTGAAGAGTGATTTTTTCCTAAGTGATTTCATTATTCCTTGGTATATTGTTAGTCCTTATTTGGAAAAAAGCTTAATGTCAGGGTTCTGGGAAGAAATTCTTCGTTTTAAGACTAACTAGAAGTCAAGTTATGCATTACAATGTTACAAATGTACAATATTGACAACGCCAAAATCCCTTTTTTGTTATGAATATGGTACGTGTGTGTGTTCATATGTATGCACAGGCAGGTGAAAGGCAGAGGCCAATGTCGCTGTTCTCCTCAGTCACCCTCTACCTTAGTTTTTGAGACAGGGGTCTCTTTGTTGACCCCAGAGTTCACTGATTTGACTAGACTAGCTGGCCAGTGAGTTTCAGGAACCTGCCTATCCCCACCCTACCTTAGCCATATGGTTACTGAAGCATGCTGGCTTGTATGTGGATGCTGGGGATCTGAACTCAGGTTCTCAAGACTTCATGGCAAGCACTTCACCAATTACAACCGAGACACCTCTCCACCTCTGATTGGTTTTGGAGAAAGGTTCTTGTAGAGCCCAGGCTTGCTTTAAATTCATTATATAGGTTAAATTGGCCTTAAACTCCTGGTCCTCCTGCCTCTGCCTCCCCAAATGTATGTACGTTTGGTTTTGTTTGTTTGTTTTTGTGAAATCAGCTAGAACTCAATCCTCCCTGATACTTTGTACCAGTCATGTATTCCAAGACCCATTAGGCAAAATCTCCCTCTCTCACCTACACAGATCAACTCAAATGTTTTCCTATGATGTTTAAGTGTTGTGGGGGAGGACAGGCAGCAAGCCATGGAGCCCACTTACCAACCAGCCTAGCCAACCTGGAACTCTCTGGTCAGCTAGCCTGGTGTCTCAGTGAGCTCAGTGAGCCCTGGGTTCCATAATAAGGTAGAGAGTGATTAAAAAGGAAACTTGACGTCAACCTTTGCCCTCCATATGCACACGCACATTTGTGCAATTCATACACACACTCGGAATTTAAAATGAACACATTTTAAATTAGCTTTCCAAGATACATACAGAAATCTTGGATTCTGGTGTGTGTTTTAAATTTCACTTTAATTTTAAAAACCAAGGAAATCTGTACTTGCACTTCTTCCTGGTAAAGCAGGCATGCTCTTGGAAGATAAACTAGAATCCCTAGGTCCTTTGTTCCTGGTGAGGTGCCCTGCTAAAGTGCTTACATAGACATACTCTTCAGAAACCAAGTCGTTCATGAAACAATCCAAGACTTAGCTGGTTATTAAAGGGGAGAAGGCCTCCTAAGTGACCATTTGAAAGCTCCACATGTTCATAGTGGTTGGCTGGACCCCTTTGACAGTTGAGGAAAGGTTGATTTAGAAGCGTTTATCTTAGGGCTGGAGAGATGGCTCAGAGGCTAAGAGCACTGGCTGTTCTTCCAGAGGTCCTCAGTTCAATTCCCAGCAACTACATGGTGGCTCACAACCATATAATGAGATCTGGCGCCCTCTCCTGGAGTGCAGGCATACATGCAGACAGAACACTTGCATGCATAATAAATAAATAAATCTTTAAAAAAGAAAAAGAAAGAAATGCTTATCTTTTCTGTTGACACTTTGGTTGTTGGTCAGTGTATTCCCGATGCCTGCTTGTTGCTGCTGTTTGAGCCCTAGGGATGGAGCCCAGGGCCTCGAGCATGCTAGGCAAGTGCTCTGCCTCTGAGTTACATCCCCAGCCCTCGGTGTGTTGACAATTTCATTTTCCCTGTTTAATCTCCTGGCTTTGTTTTCTAATACAGGGAGTCATTTATTCCCAGACTGCTGTTGACAACTATGGGAAATTGGGACAAAAAATGTTTGAAATGGCTATTGAGACCATCCCAGCTAAGCGCCTTGGAATCCCAGAGGAGGTGATGTATATGCCTGGCATTGATGACGTGGACTTGAGACATGTGTGACATTTGGTACCCATGACACGTGTGGCCTGCTTCACTAGTAGAGATGATTATTCCATTGCCACCAAACCATTTTCCAGTGTTGTGCCCGCATCGCAAGACACCCCCCCCCCAAGCAAGACCACCACAGAGCAGAACATAAAGGGGTTTATTGATAACTAGCAAGCTCGGGCTTGGTCCTTGTCCAGCATCCGACACAGTGGGTGGAGGAGGACAGCCTGGAGCACTCACTTGAAGCGGTTTATATGGAAAAGGTTTACATGCAGCTTGGGATTGGATGAGGGGGTTAGGGGTGAGGTAGTTCTCTGAAGGTACTGGCTGAACTATAAGCATGAGGTTACAGGTGGCTAACAGGATCCAGGGGATCTACAGAGACATACATTTTTACTCCCTATGTCCTGCTTTTGTTGAACCCACGATATATACATTCAGATTTATTGGTCCAGTCCTGCTCTCCCCTGAGTTCAACTTCCGGTCAGTTGAGTCCACTACTCCCCATATCTTGTTTTGCCAAGCCCAGGATACATAGATTTATTGTCTCAGCCTTATCTTCCCATAAGTTCAACTTCTGGTGAGTTCTAAAACTGCTGGTCAGCAAATACCTTTAGAGGAGTGGGTGGGACGCGTCTCTCAAGATGGCTACTGGTTTTTTTCCCTTTCACCTGCACTTGAGGCTCTGGGAAATAACCTAGTTAGTTGTTTTGGCTGCGGACAGCAGAATTTCCCCGGGAACAAAGGTCGTGAAGTTAAAGACAACATGTTTTCTTGTTTCATGCTGCTTTACAGCTACATTATTTTATCACATGCAGTGTTGGTACAAGCAGCTCTAAGCAAGCTGGATAGTCATAGACTCATGATGTTCAAGTATGTAAAATCCAATAGCTTTTTCAAATGACCCAGAAGTAAACTTAGTTCTAATGGTGGTGGGAGAAGGGGAGAAGGTTCTTATTGAAGAATGAAAAAGAAAAAAAAAAAAAAAGGCAGGATAAATAAAGGCATGTGGGGCTGGAGAGATAGCTCAGCAGTTAAGAGCAGGAACTTGCTCTTCCAGAGGACCTGAGTTTGATCCCCAGCAACCACATCAGATGGCTGGCAGCCGCCTATCACTCCCACTGCATGGGGATCCAGCACCTCTGGCCTCTGCAGGCAGGCATCTGTACTCACATTCATACTCCTACACACACACACACACACACACACACACACACACACACACAGACAGACTCACACACAACAATAGCAATAAATATTTAAAATAAATACATGTCATATTTCTTGGCAGAAGAATCAATTTTATTAAAAAGTCAATTTTTGCTGAGCCCATGCCTTTAATCCTAGTGTGCAGGAGGCAGAAGCAGACAGGGAAATCTCTGTGAAAATGAGTCCAGCCTGATCCACATAGTAAGTTCCAGGACAGCCTGAGCCACCTAGTGTAACCCTGTCTCCAAAAAACCAAACAAAAGTAAAGTCAAATACAAAGTTGTAGGTGCCAGTGAGATGGGTCAGCAGGTAAAGATTTGATCTGAACTCACACATTTTGTCCCCAGACGGCCACACAAACACAGGGGCACACACATGAGTGCAGTGAGTCTCCCTGCAGGCCAGAAAAGGGTGTTGGATCCTCCAAAGCTGGAATTACAGGCCACTGTGAGCCACCTGACATGGGTACTGGGAACCAACTCAGGTTCTTGGCAAGAGCAAAAAAACGTGTTCTTAACTATTGAGGCATCTCTCCAAGCTCAATCTAAAATAATAATAATAATAACAATAACAACAACAACAATAATAAGAAGAAGAAGTCAGATTTCCCTACATCAACCTATAAATTTAATACAATTTTGCAATTTAACATGCTGAGTTTATCTAGATAAATATTTGTGCAAAAACTGCCCAAGATTTTAAGTTGAAATTTTATTTTATTCATTACCATTGTGTGTGTAGGCTTGTGTGTGTAGGCTTGCACTGCACACACACTGATAGGCCAGTCAGCAAATGCTCTTTAGAATACATTACACCATCTATCTTGCCCATAAAGTCAAAAGTACAAAAATCTTGGCAGGAGAGGAAATATGGTTCTAATTTCTAGAAATAGCTCATGTTATATTTTATGTGCATCTTTACAGACACACATACCTACGTTTATTGAATTTTTTATTTCAAAAGACTGCTCTTCTAATTTAGATCCTATGTTTTTGTGAGGGTAGTAATCCTACAATGAAGGTTCCTGAATGTTGTCCTGCATTGTAGTGTGAAAGAGTCTATTTCTGGGCATGAAATCTTAAACTATCATAGATCATCATATACTAAAACTTAGAAGATACTAGCTGGGCATGGTGGTGCACACCTTTAATCTAAGTACTCTAGGAGGCAGAGGCAGGCAAATCTCTGTGAGTTAGAGGCTAACCTAGGCTACATAGAGAGTTTCAGGCTAGCCAGGGCTACATAGTGAGATTCTATCTCAACAAAAATAAACAGATTAATAATGATGATACTGTCCCAAATAACCATTTGATGGGCCATGTTATGTTTATATTTTCCTTCTGAAAAGAAGGATTTTAAATTATTTGAGATGAGTAGATTAACATGATTAAATTTTACTTGAAATAGATAGATGGCTTTTTGTTAATGTGAATCAGAGTGTCAGAATCATATTAGAAATTTAAACGAAGAAATGTAAGAAATATTTATTACTTTATTTAAAATTCACAAGCATGCCGGGCAGTGGTGGCTCATACCTCTAATCCCAGCACTCAGGAGGCAGAGGCAGGCAGATCTTTGAGAGTTCGAGGCAAGCCTGGTCTATAGAATGAGTTCCAGGACAGGCTCCAAAGCTACACAGAGAAACCTTGTCTCGAAAAAAACTTAAAACAAACAAACAAACAAATAAGCATTATATGTTAATATTTTAAATAAATTAGCTAACTTTTCCAAAACAAAGAAATTCTTTTTACATTTACTTGGCTCATTTACAAACTCTTTAAGTGTGGCTTCATCCTAAGTGCTGGACCATCACCTTTGGGTCTTTGTTTAATCTGTCGAAATCTGATTTTTCAGCCGAAGCATAGGAAGAGAGTCTGGCTTCTTACAGCTGGGGAGCTGAAAAAGAAAAGACCATCTGAATAGCCTTCCAATGAATGTCAATCTTCTTTTCTTTCCTTTTAATTCAACAAATGATAAATTTATTTGTTTTGGCTTGGTGGGTTGATTTTGGCATTATTCTTTTGAAATTGGCTGGCCCCCAATTTGATATGTGGCAGAGAATGACTTGTATTGCTGAACCTCCTGCTTCCATCTCCCGAGTGCTGGGATTACAGGCTGGTGCCACCTGGTTTATTCACTGTGGGAGATTGACTATGGGCCATGCGCATGCTAGAGTTCAGCTAGACCAACCCCAACAATTTCTTTAAACTCAGCTGCAGTGGGGAACCTGACATGGTGTCGCTACACTTTCTTTTTTTCCCCCAGATTTATTTATTTATTTTATTATGTATACAGTGGCCTGCCTGTTTATACACCTGCCTGCCAGAAGAGGGCGCCAGATCTCATTACAGATGGTCGTGAGCCACCATGTGGTTGCTGGGAATGGAACTCAGGACCTCTGGAAGAGCAGCCAATGAATGCTCTTAGCCTCTGAGCCATCTCTCCAGCCCTCCTCACTCTACTTTCTGCGCTCTGTTAATGTGAACCTTTCTTTTGCACACTGTGGATCTTTGATCTATTTAATTTGTAACATAGGGCACCCGTCCTTTTTTTTTTTTTTTTCCGAGACAGGGTTTCTCTGTGTAGCTTTGCACCTTCCCTGGATCTCACTTGGTAGACCAGGCTGGCCTCAAACTCACAAAGATCCGCCTGCCTCTGCCTCCCGAGTGCTGGGATTAAAGGCGTGCGCCACCACCGCCCGGCTGGGCTCCCGTCCTTTGAAATGACCTGTTCACCCACTCAGGCAGATCTAAAAGATGACATGGTCCGTTACACAATATGGAAAGAGCGCCTTTCTCTATGTCTACACCCACTGCTCACTTCTATTTCACTTGAAAGCCTAACATTGAAAACAACGTGTCAGTTGTTTTTGTTTGAAGTGAGAGCCTTACTTCCTTCATTTACAAAAAAAATTAAAAAATAAATAAAAAAAAAATTAAAGATGCTTGCTAAGCGGGGGAGGGACTTGTTTGGAGAAGAGGAGATTCAGTGGGAATAACAGAGAGATGGGAGAGGGAGATGGGGGAGGAACGACCAGAATTCATTGTATACACACGTGAAATTATCAAAAATTTTGGGTTGGGGATTTAGCTCAGTGGTAGAGCACTTGCCTAGCAAGCGCAAGGCCCTGGGTTCGATCCTCAGCTCAAAAAAAAAGAAAAAGAAAAAGAAAAAAAAGAAAAAAGAAAAGCCGGGCGGTGGTGGCTCACACCTTTAGTCCCAGCACTCGGGAGGCAGAGCCAGGTGGATCTCTTGAGTTCGAGGCCAGCCTGGGCTACAGAATGAGATCCAGGAAAGGCGCAAAACTACACAGAAAAACCCTGTCTCGAAAACCAAAACAAAACAAAAAAGAAAAGAAAAGAAAAAAAGCTTGTTCCATTAGTTTAAACATATATTCTCTTTCTTGAAATGGCCATTGTACTTCTCTGTGGAACAAAAGCAGTTGGTGTGTGTGGGTGTGTATGTATGCACACACATGTGTGTGCACTTCCTATTTCATCATCTAGAACACTAGGAAGACATGCACTCGATCTCTCCCCATTTCCATGAGTATCTGGACCAGAATATTATGACTGTTGGCACCTCAACTAATAATATAGTTTGCATTCTTTGAAAACATTTTTTTACACTTTTTAAAATTTTTTATGAGATAGGGTCTTACTGTGTAGCTCTGGCTGGCCTGGCTCTCATTCTGTAGACCAGGCTGGCCTCGAACTCACAGAGATCTGCCTGTCTCTTCCTCCCAAGTGCTGAGATTAAAGGCATGTGCTAGCAAGCTCAGATACATTTATTTCTTTTATCTTTTTCCTTTTTTTTTTTTTTTTTTTTGGTTTGTTGTTTTGTTTTTGAAACAGGGTTCCTCAATGTATCTCTAGCTGTCCTGGATCTCACTCTGTAGACAAAACTGGCCTCAAACTCACAGAGATCCACCTGCCTCCATCTCTCGAATGCTGGGATCAAAGGCGTGTGCCACCACTGGCCGGCCTATTTCTCCTTCTTGAGTGCTTGTGTGACAGAGCAGGAGTGTGGTGGTCAGAGGACAGTGTTCAGGTGTGTGTCCTCTCCTTCCGTGATGTAAGTTCCAGTGATTGAGTTCAGACCACCAGCCTTGGCTGCAAGCACCTGTCCTGGGTGAGCCACCTTGCTGGCCCCAGTGTGGAATTCTTGCCAGGACCCATGCTGAGACCCCAGCAGTTGCCCCATCACTGCTGTGGCTCCGTGAGTAAAATCTCAACACAGTGACAACGGCTTTGACATTAAAAACCCCCTGAAGGGACACAGCCAGTCCAACTTTGGCTACCTCTGACATAGCTCTTGTGAAATGCAGAGTGTGGGAAAAACTCTGGTCTGTCTGATTGTGTGCTGTGTCCGATCAGCAAAGCTGTCACACCAGATGCAGCTGGCTGACCTGTTTATTAGTGGTGTGTGTGTGTGTGTGTGTGTGTGTGTGTGTGTGTGTATCCCCAAACCTGTGTACAGACATGCACGTGCTATGGTGCATGTGTGGAGGTCAGAAGACAACTCCATGGAATTGTTTCTCTCCTATGGAATCTGTCTGCTCCCCCTCACTGTCTTTTGTTTGTTTTTTCCTGTTTTGCTTTTTTTTTTTTTACATATTTGTCAGTCCCTGGTATAAAAGCCAGGAGAGGGATGTGCTCAGAACCATCACCCTTTGTGGAACTCGGCTTCCTTTGACCATCAGTAAAATGAATTCTGAGCCGGGTGGTGGTGGCACACGCCTTTAATCCCAGCACTTGGGAGGCAGAGCCAGGTGGATCTCTGTGAGTTCGAGGCCAGCCTGGTCTCCAAAGCGAGTTCCAGGAAAGGCGCAAAGCTACACAGAGAAACCCTGTCTCAAAACAGCAAAACAAACAAACAAACAAACAAAAAGAATTCTGTTCGGTTTGGGAAGTTTCTCTAAAACCTCACCAAGTGACTACGTTTGGGGGAACATGGTGGGGACCTTGAAGTCCCACTGGTGGAAAGCTGTGATCTGCACAGCTGTGCTTCCGGCCTGACAGGGCCACTGAGTGAACAAATCAGAATGCCAACCCTACAACACAAACTCACTGTATCTGGGACCAAGATGTCAGGAGCCCGTGGCAGTGAGGACAAACGGGGTTTCGTCAGACAAGGGGGAGCCCTGGAAGGGAGTTCACTGTTGACTCGGGGAATGGCTGAGATTCAGTGTTCACCTGTGGCTTCTCCATGCCATGCCGCTTGACTGCCGCTGTCCGAGGCTTCACATCTTGCCACCTGTCCCTGACTTCACTGTTGTCCAAACTGTGAAAGGACACGGTCTCTGTGCTGTCAGATGGCGAAGATGTGCGCACAGGAGGATTCATGATGCAGTTCTGTGGTTTGAGATACCATCATAGCGGGAGGATCAGGCTCCCAGCGATGGAGAAGAGCCGTAGGTCCTCTTAATATTGTTCTAGCCTTTCCTCTTCCACACACACATATCCTCTTCTGTCCCCAGGTCTCCTCCGTGGTGTGCTTCCTGCTGTCTCCCGCGGCTTCCTTTATCACTGGACAGCTGATCAATGTGGATGGAGGCCAGTCTTTGTACACTCACTTTTATCACATACCAGGTAAGCAAGCGGACTCGCTGGCTCTTTACCTGCCCAGGCTCCGTTTCTTAACTCACTACCTCAGAGGCTTTCTCTTATAGAGCATCAAAAGGTACAAAATGTTTACATCTGTGATAGGATTTTTTTTTTTTTTTTTTTTGAGCTGAGGATCGAACCCAGGGCCTTGCACTTGCTAGGCAAGCGCTCTACCACTGAACTAAATCCCCAACCCCTGTGATAGGATTTTTTAAAAAATGTTCTGAGCTGAAGAAATATCTAAATCTCTAAGTACAAGGAATGGTAGAAAGGAGGCCAAATCTGCCTAGGCTGCTTAAAGATTTCATTGCTCCTTTCCCCTCTAGTAAATGGTTCGCATAGATGGCAGAGTAGTATCTACCAGGTGTGGGGGGAGGCAGTCCAAGTCTACTTTGTCCTCTCTTTGAATATATATCAGGTGAAATGATCAGTTTCTGTGTTCAATCATTTTTTTATTCTTAAAAGCAGTATTTTATTTTATTGAGACATACTTTTTCTGTGTAGCCCAGGCTGACCTCAGCCTCCTGAGTGCTGGTATTACAGGTCTGTGCTTGGCTTGAAAACGTACTTTTATAAATCCAATTCAATAACAAGATTACACAATTGGACACATGTTGTATCTCTTTTGAGTTTGGAAGGGTCTTATAAAAATCAGACAGTCTAGGCCAAAGTGTAGCGTCACTCACCTTTAACTCCAGAACTCAGGAGGCAGAGGCAAGCAGATCTCTGTGATTTCCCGGACCAGCCAGGGCTATATGGAGAGACCCTATCTCATATTTAAAAAAAAAAAAAAAAAAAAAAGCCTTTAATCCCAGTACTCGGGAGGCAGAGCCAGGTGGATCTCTATGAGTTTGAGGCCAGCCTGGTCTACAGAGTGAGTTCCAGGAAAGGCACAAAGCTACACAGAGAAACCCTGTCTCGAGAAAAAAAAGAAAAAAGAAAAAAAAAGAAAGAAGAAAAAAACCAACAAAATCTGATATTCCAATGACCTAGTTTTACAAATGTCAAAACAAACCCACAGAAAGTACAGAGTACAGGCTGGAGAGTGACTCTGGTTACGAGCACTGGCTGCTCTTCCCGAGGCGCCTTCGTGGTGACTCACAGCCACGTGTAACTCCAGTTCCGGGTGAGCTGATCCCCTGCTCCGGCCTCTGCAGGCACCAAGGCACACATAGACACACGTGCAACACTCACATGCAGGCATTCACGCAAACACACAAAACATCAATAAAAATTTTAAAGCATGCTAATGTCCAGGCATGCTGCTGAAAGATTCCCCGGGGGGGGGGGGGGGATCTTCCCTCAGGAGAGACCCCGAACCCAAGGAACACATCGAAACCATCCATCAGATGCAAACAGCAAGAGGGTTTATTTGAATACACAGGTACCTGGGGCGACAAGTCTCTTGGAGGACTTGCGCACCTTCCTAGGGAAAGGGGGACTTTTTTATAGGATCCCAGGGGCAGAAGCACGGTTACAGAAGTGAGAAGCATAGTTACAGGGTTCCCATTGGTTGATTCAAATAAGACTAGGGTGAACTTGGGGACATATGCTTAATTCTCGGAAATTTGGTGTGTGCGGCTGACCTGGCCTTGTCTAGGGCATAGTGAGTGTTTTCCTAGCCCAACTGTCTATTCCCCAAGGCCAGGTGGCCCATCATAGATATCCTGTTTTGACTCAATGGTTTCTCTCCCAAGGCCGGGTGGCCGACCATAGTTATGAACTCCTGTTTGGCCTTCTTCCCCTGAACCGCAGATATCCTGTTCTTTATGTTTAAGCCTTGCAAAATGGCGTTACAGCAGTCAAGCTAAAGCTATTATAGGGGGTCTTTCACTGGTCATTTGGGAGCCTCCTTTACCAGCATACACAAACCCTGGCTTGAACTCCCAGCATCCCAGAAAACCAGAGATGGTGGCGCATGCCTGTAATCCCAGTATTCCAGGTGCTAGAGGCAGAAGGATCAAAAATCCAAGATCATTCTCAGCTACATGCCAAATTTGAAGCCAACCTGGGCTGTGCAGATTGTAAGTCTAAATTTTAAAAAAAGTGGGTGGGGGCTGGAGAGATGGCTCAGAGGTTAAGAGTCCTGACTGCTCTTCCAGATGTCCTGAGTTCAATTCCCAGCACCCACATGGTGGCTCACAACCATCTGTAATGAGATTTGGTGCCCTCTTCTGGCCTGCAGGCAGAATACTGTATACATAATAAACAAACAAACAAACAAATAAATAAATCTTTAAGTATATGAATATTAAAAAAAAAAAAAAAAGCCGGGCAGTGGTGGTTGGTGCACGCCTGTAATCCCAGCACTCTGAAGGCAGAGGCAGGTAGATCTCTGTGAGTTCGAGGCCAGCCTGCTCTACAAACCAAGTTCCAGGACAGCCTCCAAAGCTACAGAGAAACCCTGTCTCCAAAAAAAAAAAAAAAAAAGCTAAAAACCCAAAATTTTAGAAAAAAATATAAATACAAACATATCTGACCTCTTTCTAAAGAGTACTTGTGGCTATTAGCAAATTAGCATGTGGTTGATAAGGCTGCCACCAGTCTGTTTCTCATCCTGGAGGATGTCTGATGCAGATATGGCCATACCCCAATACTACAAATAGTTTGTTGGTTGGGTTTTTAGTTTGTTTTGATGTTTTGAGACAGGGTTTCACTATGTTGTCCTGGCTGTCCTGGAACTTACTATGTAGACCAGGCTAGTCTCAAACGCAGAAAGATCTGCCTGCCTCTGCTGTCCAAGCACTGGGGTCAAAGGTGACCTCAGCTGCAAAGACAAAAATGCCTACATGGTCTCTAATAGTGAGCACAGTGGAGTTGAATCAGTGCTGCTTACTGGAGGTTGAGATGTTTTTCTTCAGAAAGGGAAAGAGAAGCCAGGCATGGTGGTACATGCCCTTAATCTCAACACTTGAGAGGCAGACAAATTTCTGTGAGTTTGAAACCTGGTCTACATAGTGAATTCCAGGACAGCCAGGGCTATGTAGAAAGACCCTGCCTCAGAACAAAAAAACCAAGAACGTATTTCCTGGGCAAATTGGGGGATTAAGTTAGATTACACATGGTGTCAAGCCCTGTGTGGCCGAGGTTGCTTGTCAAAACCCACTTTTTCCTCGTCCTCTTCCTGTGTTTGTTCCAATTAGGTCATCTTTCTCTCAAGGCTGGCTTTCTTGGGACATGCTTCTCTTTGTCCACATCCCACTGAGGGAGAGCCAGGAGAGAGGAAGGACTTCATCTTAGCATGACTTAGATGGTTCTGAATCTGCTCTGTGTTGGGTCAGCACACTAAGATGCCCACTTTTAACCAAAAAAACCTGAGGCAGGGGGTGGGAGGCACTGACAGTGACCCCTTTAAACACAGAAGACCGAGGCTTCCTGAACTGAGAAAGCTAGTGAGCAGCAGGCCTGGCATGGAAATGTAAGGATTTTGCAAAACTGTCCTGCAGATCTCTTTTTTCCTAACCTCCGTAAGTTAAAAACAAATAAACAAACAAAACCATGATGCATGGGTGGAGACTAGGACAAAAGGTTTAAGAGATTTGCAAGTGACATTCACTTTTCTACTTACTAAACAGATCATGACAACTGGCCTGAGGGAGTTGGGGACCTTTCTGTGGTCAGGAGAATGAAAGACTCTTTTAAGAAGAAGGCCAAGCTCTAAGTCAAGGAAACACCCGCCTGTCTTGTTCATGTGTGCCTTAGCATCATGAGAATGTTTTGTACTTCACAAGAGTGTATAATTTCTGTGGGGAAAGAAAACTAATTTTAATGTTATCAGTTTTATCTATGCAAAAACTACCCCCAAAATAAATGGATCTTCATGTCCAAACCAGTTTGTTTGTTTGTTTGTTTGTTATGTATATAGAAGAGGGTGCCAGATCTCCTTACAGATGATTGTGAGCCACCATGTGAACTCAGGACCTCTGGAAGAGCAGTCGGTGCTCTTAACCTCTGAGCCATCTTTCCAGCCCAAGTTTTTTAATTAACTATGTTTAAATTTGGTGGGGTGGGGTATGTGCACATGAGTGTAGTGTCCAAAGAGGCCAGAGGCATCAGGGGCATTAGATCCCCTATGAGCAGAAATTTCAGACAGTTTTGAGCCCCCTGACATGGGTATGGGGAACTGAATTCACTCAACTCTTCCAAAAGAGCAGTAAAGGTGCTTAACCATTGAGCCATCTCTCCATCAGATAAATGTTTTCCAGGAGTGCCGACCCACAGGACGAGAACCGGTGTCTTACAGTGTCTTTCTGTCATCCCCTGTAGACAACACCTACGGCCAGCTGGCAAAGGGGAAAAAAAAAAACCATGTAAACGGCCCAGTTCACTTTCCGCACGGCTGCCGGACAATAACCTTTAAAACCGTCTGGGGGTGGAGCGGAACTGCACAGCCTACATGAAGTTCTGGTTCGATCACCAGCACCTCATAAACTAGACCTAGCGTGCATACCTGTGACCCCCTGTGCTCAGGAGATGACAGACAGCAGGAGGCTCTCAGTTCAGAGTCATCTTCCACTACACAGAGAGTTCCACTTTACACAGCCACGCCTCCCCGAGCCTTGTGTACGTGGGAACCAGGCTCACCTTTCCTCAAACCTATTAATCTCAGGTACAGCTAATACTACACAATTGATGCTTAACGACCTCCTTTATCCCTTAATGAACGAACTTTAATAACTACATATGCAAATTTTCCCAACCGGTAAAAGCCAGAAAAACAGAGCCACAAACATGGAAACACTAGGCCCATAACTATGGCATTAGGATATGGAAACAAAACGTGAAAAAGAGACAATATGCTAAAACTACCTCCCACAACACGTGAATAAACTACAAGCAAAAGATTATTACAGAGAGCGAGCGCACAACACAACTAAATTATTCTACCCACAACTCTTAACGTTTTCAAAGACGTACAAAATACAAGATAAAAAGGATTCTTACATTTTACTAGGATCACTTCCCCGGTGGTCGATGCGCGGAGTGGACGGAGCAAGCTCCTATTCCAACTCCTACTTCCAAAAATCCATTTAATATATTGTCCTCGGATAGAGGACGTATCAGATATTAAACTGATAAGAACAGATACTACACTTGATCTTAGCCAAAAGGCCGAGAAGCGATACCCGACAACCACCCACCGGCCTTGCTCTGCGCCCTCCACCCACAATGACCTCGTGGTCACCGCTCGGAACCCTCGCTCCCGGCTCTGCCCCGCGCCTCCTTCCGCGGCCCGTCCGCGTCCGCGTCCTCGGCCCCCCACTCGCCCTCTCACATCCACAGCTTCGGCTACAATTTCCACGAACCCGCGCTCCCGGCATTCCCGCGGGCGCCCGCCGCGTCTGATTTGCATGCCCCGCCCCTCGCAGGGGCGTGGCTGGAGCGCACTGAGTTTCCTCCCGGCCGCTTCCGCACAGCGCGCGTGCGGCTCCGGGGCACTTCCGGTTTACCCTCCACCAGAAACGGAAGCTCGAGGGACGGGTCCGTGGCCGAAGGCACAGTAAGATCCGGCTCTCGGGACAGTGGCCGAAGGTGGGACTTACTCGTGTAGTTCGCGTTGTCCGGAGGACGAGCTTCGCCGGTCGGTGGAGTGACTGGTTCCGAGTCGGGCGGCGTCGCTGGCAGGGAATGAAAATCACTGGTGGCCGCGGGGAGTCCGCGCCGCTCCCCAAACCTTGAAGCTATGTGTAACTGATACCGTGACTCGCCCTCCTTCACTTACCGACCGAAGGGCGGGCACGGGGTGTTCCCGCCTTCCTAGAGTTGCTAATGCGCCCGCCGCAAGCTCGATCGGTAGCCTCCCCGTGCGTGTTAAGGCTCCACACACGTGGGGCATCTTAACTCACACAATCAAACACCTATGTGCACATTAAATGAAGACATCTCCGGGCATTTGTCCCTCGTCCACTGTTCATCGTCCTTGTGCAATTATTTTTCACTCTTTGCTGTTTTGTTAACCCTTGCCACAGATTACGCCTTGCCCCCTGAATCAGTCCAGGGCCTCCCAGATGCATCAACACATGTAAGTCGAGTCACCCCACTAAGGTTTGCCGAGCATCTCCAGTATGCTGTGCTCTCAACAAGGGCAGGTATCCAGAACTCCCAATGATACCACCGTCCTCAAAGACTGCCAAGAGGAGCAGATGGTGGGGATGTTCTGGAAAAATGTTTTGAGGGCAAGGCTGAAAGGTGGCAGGCAATACACGTTTCTGTGACAGAGATGGCGCTGACCTTTTGCCTTCTTTTGCTGAAGAAGTTTAGGTTGAAGTCTGTCAGTCAACTTAGCATGGGCTCTGGAAGGTCATGGTCCCCTTGGTAAAGTGATTGCATATGGTCCCTTTAAATGTCTTGGGGGCGGGGATGGGGACAGTAAGAGTGCAGAGATAAGGGTACTTGCTGCTAAGCAGGGTGACTTGAGTTCCCTTCCTGATCTACCTACCTGGTGGAGGAAACAGCTGTCTCCTGCCACTTCTAATCTCCACTGTTCACTCTGGCATGCACCACACAAACGTTATCGAAATACAGAGAAAAGAAAGCAGGGAGCCTGTTGGCATCTGCCTGTAATTCCAGCACTTGAGACGTGTAGAAAATTTCAGGTGTCAAATCGAGCCTCGGCCATGAAGACATTAAGGCTAGCATGGTCTACATAGATAGGGATTTTTCTTTTAAAAATCTGCAAGGAGCAGTGTGGTGGTGCATATCTTTAATCCCAGCACTTGGAAGGCAGAGGTGTAGCATGAATCTTAAAGAGTCTTATTAATAAAAACAAACCTAAGGCCAGTTATTGGGGTGAATGCTAGAAGGTCAGAGAAGCAGAACAAGCCACAGCTTCCTCACCTCGCCAATTCCCCAGCTGATCTTGTTTCCTCAGACTGGAAGCTTCTGTGTCCTCATCCCAAAGGCTCTCAGCTGAACTGCTTCTAGAAAGCCTGAATGCTTAACCACCCAAAATGCTTCTAGTTCGATTTTCACACCTTATATACACCTTTCTGCTTTCTGACATCACTTCCTGGGATTAAAGGAGTGAATCACCATGTTTGGCTGTATCCTTGAACAGATGGATTTCTGCCTCTGGAATGCTAGGATTAAAGGCGTGTGCTACCACTGCCTATCCTCTTATGTTTAATATTGTGGCTGTTCTGTCTCTGACCCCAGATAAATTTATTAGGGTGTACAATATTTTGGGGAACACAATACCACCACACAGAGGCAGGTGGATCTCAGTTACTTGGAGGCCAGCCTGGACTACAAAGAGTTCCGGGAAAGCCAGGAGTGTTACATAGAGAAACTCTGTGTGTGTGTGGGGGGGGGGGACAAACAGAAGATGATAGATGGATGGATGGATGAATAGATAGATAGATAGGTAGATAGATAGATAGATAAAAAATCTGCAAGGAGCTGGGTGGTGGTGGTGCACACATATGGGAATCCCAGCACTCGGGTTCCCATAGCAGGAGGAATACGAAACAATGCAGAGTGGGTTGTCACATAGAACTCATTAAAAGTTAACTTTGGTTTCAGTAGTGAATGGTGGTGAGTGTATTTAAAAAAAAAAAATAGCTAACCCCAGGGCTACAGAGGGCAATCTTAAGTAAAACTTTCATTTCATTATATCCTGATAGTTGATAATAATAACTTTCAAGGATTAGCAAATTACATTACATTTTTAAATGAACTGTATAGGTACAATATCCTGAACAAGATGAGAAATATACATACAGCATTTTCTAACAAAATCAATTCCAAATTTGTATCAATATTTATAATTTGTAAACAATACTCAGGAGGTAGAACCAAGAGGTTAAGGAGTTCAAGATTATTCTAGTCTGGTAAGTTTGAGGTCAGTAAAAGAATCCCCTAAAACAATTTTACAGCTTTAAAAAGTTTTTTATTTTGAAAATGTGGCTACTACATAATTTTACTATTTTATCTTTCATTACACTGACTTTTAAAATATATATTGTTTGGTTTTTTTTTGTTCGTTTTTTTGAGACAGGGTTTCTCTGTAGCTTTGGAGGCTGTCCTGGAACTCGCTTTGTAGACCAGGCTGACCTCGAACTCACAGAGATCCACCTGCCTCTGCCTCCCGAGTGCTGGGATTACAGGTGTGCGCCACCATCTCTTGCCTTTAGGAGATGTTTTGAGCCATGCTGCATGAAGTGATTTTGTGGGTGGATGCCACAATGTATTTACACGAACTAAGATGGGTGCAACATCACTAGAGGATGCCACCTTGTCACATAGGTCAAATATCACTATATAGTATAAGAATTACCTCTTTTTCTCCTTCCTAGGCCCCTTATCAGAGGGACTGTATACATAGCCAAAATCACTCACCAAAATCAAGGTCACATTTCAACAAAAGTTTCCCGGCCAGCGGGGTGTCAACGGGGCCACCAACCTGTGGGAGAGAATGAAAGGACAGGGCGACACAAAGAGACAGCAGCAAGACAGTATTCTGATCAAGCCGCCAATCTTTATTGTTCTCCACATGGCTTATATAGCATAAGGGGGGAAGGGGCAGGAAGGAGGGAAAAGGAAAGGGGGCGTGTAGAACATGGAAGGGGTGCAAGACGTGTGAGGCAGATAGTGCACCTGCAAGGCGTCGGCTAAGGTCACTGGTCAGGGGCAGTATATTCTGTTGCTAGGCTGCCTGACCCGGGAATGCTCTTTACCTTCGGTTGTCATGGCACCTGACTGTGGGCTGTTCTCTTATCTTGGGAGGCCTCTGGTTACTGCTCTGGGAAGGGGCTTATGAGTTGTTCTTTGGTTTAGCTAGTACTTTCTATGGTTCATGTTTGGTTCCTGACATCTTGGTCCCTAACACAAAAGAAGGTTCCTTCTTGGAAGTGTGTCTACTATGTTGTCAAAACACACTTACCCAAATAGATAAAAGCCATACTTGGGCTGGAGAGATGGCTCAGAGGTTCAGAGCAGTAGATGTTCTTCCAGAGGTCATGAGTTCA
Source organism: Onychomys torridus (assembly GCF_903995425.1). NCBI lineage: Eukaryota > Metazoa > Chordata > Mammalia > Rodentia > Cricetidae > Onychomys > Onychomys torridus. The sequence continues at coordinate 56,587,301 of NC_050465.1, read as the reverse complement.
ATTCCAGCAACCACATAGTGGCTCACAACCCTCTACAATGAGATCTGGTGCCCTCTTCTGGAAGTGTAGAAGAACATTTAATTGTATTGATTTTTATTCAATTTCATTTTTATGGGGGGGGGGGTTATGCATGACATAGTGGTGTTTGTGGAGGATGGAGGATAAATTTAGGGGATTGGTTTTCTCTTCTGCCATGGGGGCACCAGAGATCAAACTCAGGTCTTTGTCAGGTTTCCTAGTGGGTGACTTCATTTGGTGATCATATTGTCATCTTTCATTGAAATTCTTTGTAATTTAGGAAATATATGCATAATGCCTATGTACTTTTCCAACTCCAGACTCATATATCAAATACCAAACTCAATAGTAATCTAAGGATCAATGATATCTGGTACCTGGTAGCTAAGAGAGGTGTACTGGTTAGTTTTTCTCAACTTGACATAAATCTAGAAATATCTGGGAAAAGGCCATCTGAACTGAGGAATTACCTTCATGAGACTGGCCTGTGGGCATGTCTGTGAGGGCATTTTCTTGATTAATGATTAATTGGGGGGGGGAAAGCTCACTGTGGCAGGTATAACTCCTGTGCAGGTGATCTTGAGCAGTATATGAAAGCAAGGTGGAGCTGGAGAGATGGCACAGAGGTTAAGAGCTCTTGCAGAGGACCCAGGTTCAATTCCCAGCACCCACATGGCAGCGCACAACTGTCTGTAACCCTGGTTCCAGGAAATCTGACAACCTCACACAGACATACACCAAAACACCAAAGTACAAGAAATAAGACTATTAAAAGAAAAAAAGAGGGGGGCTGGAGAGATGGCTCACTGGATAAGAGCACTGCCTGCTTCTTCCAGAGGTCCTGAGTTTAACTCCCAGCAACCACATGGTGGCTCAGAACCATCTCTAGTGGGATCTGATGCCCTCTTCTGGCATAAAGTTGTACATGTACATAAAGCACTCATATACATAAATAAGTAATAAAAATCTTTTGGAAAATAAATAAAAAAGAGCCAGGCCATGATGGCACACACCTTTAATCTCAGCACTTGGGAGGCAGAGGCAGGCCAATCTCTGTGAGTGCAAGGCTGGCATGGTCCAGGACAGCCAGGGTTGTTACACTTTGAACCCTAACTTGAAAAACCATAAATAAATAAACATATCCCATAATCCCAGTAATTGGAAGATACAAGCTGGAGGACTGACTGTGTATTTAGGCCCAGCCTGAGCTACATGAGATTCTGCCTTAAAACATCACCACCAACAATCAACCAACCAATCATCATCATTATCACAACAGAATTTCTACATGCACAAATGTGCTTAGAGTTCCATCAAGGCTTCGGGGTTTCTCAGAACACATATGAAAAATGAACGCCCTGCCCTGGTTTCCAGGCTAGGCTTTTCCAACTTTGTTCTGTGAGGGGAATTCCAGTAGCCTTAAGGCTGCCTTGACCTCGCCATCCTACTGCAGATGACATTGAGCTTCTGATCTAGTTCTCCGTTCCAGAATATAGGACTAAAGTCATGCTCCATTTTTTTTTTTTTTTCGTTGATTGCCTTCTCATCGCAAAGGTGTTTGTTGCGGGACTGAAGTTGCCACAGTGCAGTGTGTTATGAAGGCACGGGATAAAAACACAAAAACGTCCTTCCCAGGACACGGGAACCATGCTAAACGGAGAAGCATGGACAGACCACACCGTTCCACTGTTTCAGCCAGTTGCGTTTGTACAGAACCATACAAAGAAAAAACGCATTACTACTCCAAGACCGAGTCCAGTACACAAAAAAGGGGAACAGCACTACTCAATCTCAACAGGTGACCCTATAAAAATGCTCATACACGGGACTCGTCTCAAAAGACCTACACAGGAAAAAGAGAAGAAGGCAAGAAAATGCTTAGATCTTACATTTAACCAAAGCTATTTCCCCGAAGGGATGCACCGTTCCCGGAAATACTGCAATACCAGGTCGATGCGTGGAGTGGACGGAGCAAGCTCCTATTCCAACTCCTAGTGCCAAAAATCCATTTAATATATTGTCCTCGGATAGAGGACGTATCAGATATTAAACTGATAAGAACAGATACTACACTTGATCTTAGCCAAAAGGCCGAGAAGCGATACCCGATAACCAACCACCGGCCTTGCTCCGCGCCCTCCACCCACAATGACCTCGTGGTCACCGCTCGGAACCCTCGCTCCCGGCTCTGCCCCGCGCCTCCTTCCGCGGCCCGTCCGCGTCCGCGTCCTCGGCCCCCCACTCGCCCTCTCACATCCACAGCTTCGGCTACAATTTCCACGAACCCGCGCTCCCGGCATTCCCGCGCGCGTCCGCCGCTGCTGATTTGCATGTCCCGCCCCTCACAGGGGCGTGGCGCACCCGGCCTCCTCCCCGCAGCCTCCAGGTACTGCACAGGCCGGCTTGCGTCCACCAGAAACAGTCCCCAAGCGGGCGGGTGTACAGACACGTGCACCTCAAGAACCACCGAGGCAGGACGGTGGCGAAGGGCGGACCTACTGAAGGACGACGATCTTCCCCTGCTGAGAGGCTGGCTCGGAGTCCCCTGAGCAGAGTAGGGAGTTCTGGAGTTCCAGCGATTTTCTGTTAAGTGTTTCCACAGTGTTGTCAAGGCAAACTTATTTATATAGGTAAAAACCGTAATAAATGTTGAAAAATAAGAGTTGTGAAATTCCTTAATAAATTGTGTGATGTCTTTGAACTTTTCTACAGTTTTCAGGTTAAAACTACCGATGCTGGGGACTGAAGAGATATGGCTCAGTGGTTAAGAGCCTTGGCTGCTCTTCCACAGGACAGGCGTTCAATTCCCAGCACCCACATGGCAGCTCACAACTGTCTGTAACTCCTGTTCCCGGGGATCTGACACCTTCACATCAATGCATATAAAATAAATAAAAATACAATGCTTAATAGGATCAAATGCAATAATGATGCAAAGATCAATGATATTTAGCACATAGTAGGGAAGAGTGGATTCCCAACTCTATTAGCAGAGCCCTTAATAATAGACTGAAAGAAAACAGCCCAAGACACACCAAGACCAAGTTCTCAGCACACAGACTTGTCCCAGAGGGACAGAGGGCAGGAAGTAAGAGACAATGACGGGTTAGAGGACAAGGGAGAGGGGGAAGGGGCATTTGTCCCAGAGGATAAAGGTCTGCCTCTGTGGGGGTTTATAAGGGTAAACTGGGGAAGCTCGTGTCAGGATGAGGTTTTTACCTGTAACTGGGCATGTTAATTGGGTGATCCAGAAGGAGCTTCTGACTCCTGGACTTCAATACTTGGATAGCTGGACCTTGGTGGTCAGCCTCAGGAGGAGGACGTGGCCAGATAAGGGAACAGACCCTGGGAGGTAGCTTTAGAAATGGAATCGAACAGTTTTTAGGAAGACAGAGGGAACTGAGAAGGGAAGGCCTGCCAGAGCCATGACTGCCATGCTAGAGCTGCTACTGTCCTGTTGGGCCATTCCCCCCTCCCCTTTGGGTGGCTGTTGCCTTGTTTGCTGACCTTGATCACATGTCCTCCCTATGCTGATTCCCAGATGATTTGTTCCTCCAGTCAGCTCACCAGAGGTTCGTCATTTGTGTATCCTGCTTTTGGTGTAAACAGCTTAGAAGCAAGAAAGTAGAACATCAGTAGCAACCCTCTGCCCTCCGGGGTTCTCCCATTGTGCTGTAAGCCTGTATTTAAGGCCTCCTCCCTCCTTCAATAAATGACATTAGGCATTCCGCTTAGGCGAATGACCTGCTGTTCTTGTCTCTGTTTTTTGTTGTTGTTGTTGTTGTTTGTTTATAAATAATTTTTTCTTTATTATTATGTGTTTTTAATTTTATACATCAGCCATGGGTTCGCCTGTCCTCCCCTCTCCCGCCCGTCTCTGTTTTTTTGATCCACAGCCCCCTGCTCGGACACTGTAAATGGGTGGTGGTAGCCCAGTCTTTATTTTTTTTTTTAATTTTAATTTTTATTTTTTTGGTTTTTGGAGACAGGGTTTCTCTGTGTTGTTGTTGTTTTGTTTTGTTTGTTTGTTTTTGTTTTTTTTTTGTGTGTGTGTGTGTGGTTTTTTTTTTTTTTTTTTTTTTTTTTTTTTGGTGCCTTTCCTGGAACTCGCGTTGTAGACCAGGCTGGCCTCGAACTCACAGAGATCCGCCTCGATCTGCCTCCTGAGTGCTGGTATTAAAGGCATGTGCCACCACCGCCCAGCGTCATTTCTTTTTGAATGCTTGTTTCTTGTCTCCTTATTAGATTTGCAAAGGAATTACTCATTGCAGGCTGTTTGTTCAAAAGGCAAAGAACTTTTAAAATTTCCCTTAAGTTTCTTCATATCTAAGACAATGTTCAGTGTATAAACGGCTTTCTCTTGCCTTTTTTAAGGGTCTTTAAGTGGCTTGTTTGCTCTTATAGGTAGCTTTTTGTCTGATCTGAATTCTCAAGAGGTAAGATTAAGCATTCATTCTGAGCTGAAAAAAGTTTTTGGACAGATTCACCATCTTAGCTGAAAAACTACATTTCCCAGAAAGCATTTCTCTTACAGCAGTCGTTGTTACAAGCTGCCTTATGAACTTCATTGTTCTTTTCGGGTTTCAAAGTCAACTTCTCCAGTTCTCTTCTCACAGAGCTTGCTTTCCTATTAAAAATTCAAGTTTCTGCTTTCATCACGGGAGATCTGAACCAAGCGTTTTGTGTTTTCAATTACGGGACATTGGGAGATTTCTATTCACTCCTCAGCTGGCTTTAACAGGTGTCTCTCCTTCATTTAACACTGGCCCTAAATCAGAACCACACCTTCCTGGTTAGTGTGCATTGAGGCAGGCATTCCTGAGAGCAATTTTCCTCTGTTTGCCTTAGCCAGTCAGTGAAAAACAAAACCATTTTACAGCAGAGCTTTTCCATAGCTCCTTCTGAGAGATTTTCTTCCACTGATCTTTGTTATTTCGACCCGCCCCCACCCCCCCCCCCCCCCCCCCCAGATACAGAGCTTCAGATCTCTCAGGCTGCAAGCTCTGTTCCTCTGCTAGCTGCTTTTGGAGATGGGGGCTTCTCCCCCCCCCCCCCAATCTGCTTCAGATTCTAGCAGTTTTTTCAGATCATGCATTTTCTGGGGAGGAATCTGTCCCTTCTCCGTTTCTTCAGAGTCTTTCTCCCAGACAGTTCCCAGTTTGATCTCAGTTTATCCCCTCTGTCCCAGAAACATTTTCCCAATGCCACAGTGGCAGCTTTTCTGCTTCTGAAGCTAGGGGCTTTAGTCCATCTCTATTTTCAGGGTCTGAGTGGTTTGCATACAGACTGAAAATCAAGCTTATGCTTTTTTAACAAAGGAGGGTTTTTTCCCCTTAAGCTTGCATTTATGACAGGTGTTTTGCCTCATCAGGCCTTCACCTGACCCAGTCCCCCCCCCCCCCCCGTGGGTTGCATTTGTTTGTCTAGATGCTCAAGGACAGAGTTTATGTCAGAGGCAATCACCCCTCAGGGCTACATTCCCTCATCTCACCTGGAGTCAGTTGAAACAAAGCTTTTCTCAAAAAGATGCATTCTGATAGAAAAGAAAGCTTTACTCCTGGATAGTTTTGTTCTGCCCTGGTTGGGCTCTTTTCCCAGTGTTCTGACTCAGCTGCACAACTGCTTCAGACACAGTTCAGCTTTACTGTTTTCCCAGAAATGTCCTTTCTCTGATAGGAAAACTTTTCTCAGATTCCTTTTTTTTTTTCTTTTTTTTTTTTTTCTTTTGGTTTTTGGAGACAGGATTTCTCTGTAGCTTTGGAGCCTGTCCTGGATTAGCTCTGTAGACCAGGCTGGCCTTGAACTCACAGAGATCCGCCAGCCTCTGCCTCCCGAGTGCTGGGATTACAGGCGTGTGCCACAACTGTCCTGCTCAGATTTCTTTTTGAAGTTGTGGACCTATCAACCCAGGACTTTTAGGAAAGCAGACAACTGTGCCGTTCACACTAGCTTTAGTTTTGTTTGTTTATTAGCAATTTTTCCTGCGGGTCCTTCACCTTCCTGCCTCAGCTCTATGCTGCAGGAACTCTAGTATCCCCGGAATGCACTCAAACTCGGAGGTACTGGCTAGTTGCTTCTCAGTTGTTGGTTAGAAGCTAGGATACAATGCCTAACAGTTTGCATCGCTTCAGGGGATCTCTGTGTTAGGGCAATTAGGAGCACCTTTTCATTCTGAAATGCTCAAAATCCTTGATGCCTCAAGCTCAGCTGTAACTGAAATGCTTGGCTTTTTGCTCTTTTCAGGTAAGCAGTTTCCTGCCCTATTGGGCTCTTTATGGCTCTTCACCCTTACTCTCCCAAGCGTTTCCCTTGGGGGACTCTGATCCACTGTCTTTTACTAGCTGGAAGAGACAGAGCCATATACACTTACAGGCAATCTGGGCTTTGCAGTTGAGGGAGGAAAATACTTGTTTGGGAGCATGAAGAGCCTGGAAATAAAAGACATGAACAAAACAACCATTGCCTCTTTGCCTATTCTCTGTACAGCATGCTTGTCTATGGGGTTCCTCAGGAATGCGTTCTACTGGTCACAACTTATAATACCCATTTCCGTTTCAATCTGCGTGCTAGGAGAGATACCCTCCTATGAAAAGTATGTGTCCTACTCTACTCCTTAGGCCTATTTCCTTAGTCAAGTTCCCTTGACTGCACCTAGCCTCAAGACCTCAAAAGTGAATATCAAAGAAACAGGCACACACAAAACACAAGTAACATTTAAAAATTCTTTGAGAATGACCTTGGTTCCTTCCCTCTAAACCTATTAATCTCAGGTACAACTAACATTACACATGGAAGACTAAGCCCGTAATTATGACATCATGCGATGGAAATACAACCTGGAAAAGGCCACAAAGTTATCCTACTCATGACTTTTGAAGAGTCCCCGGATACAAACAGAGCACGCACACAAAAGAGGAAAACCCAATTCTTACATTTAACCAAAGTTAGTTCCCCAAAGGGGTGCACCGTTCCCGGAAGTACTGCAATACCAGGTCGATGCGTGGAGTGGACGGAGCAAGCTCCTATTCCAACTCCTACTTCCAAAAATCCATTTAATATATTGTCCTCGGATAGAGGACGTATCAGATATTAAACTGATAAGAACAGATACTACACTTGATCTTAGCCAAAAGGCCGAGAAGCGATACCCGATAACCAACCACCGGCCTTGCTCCGCGCCCTCCACCCACAATGACCTCGTGGTCACCGTTCGGAACCCTCGCTCCCGGCTCTGCCCCGCGCCTCCTTCTGCGGCCCAGTCCGCGTCCGCGTCCTCGGCCCCCCACTCGCCCTCTCACATCCACAGCTTCGGCTACAATTTCCACGACCCCGCGCTCCCGGCATTCCGGCGGGCGCCCGCCGCGTCTGATTTGCATGCCCCGCCCCTCACAGGGGCGTGGCACCGGGCCTCCTCCCCGCAGCCTCCAGGTACTGCACAGGCAGGCTTGCGTCCACCAGAAACAGTCCCCAAGCGGGCGGGTGTACAGACACGTGCACCTCAAGAACCACCGAGGCAGGACGGTGGCGAAGGGCGGACCTACTGAAGGACGACGATCTTCCCCTGCTGAGAGGCTGGCTCGGAGTCCCCTGAGCAGAGTAGGGAGTCTGGAGTTCCAGCGATTTTCTGTTAAGTGTTTCCACAGTGTTGTCAAGGCAAACTTATTTATATAGGTAAAAACCGTAATAAATGTTGAAAAATAAGAGTTGTGAAATTCCTTAATAAATTGTGTGATGTCTTTGAACTTTTCTACAGTTTTCAGGTTAAAACTACCGATGCTGGGGACTGAAGAGATATGGCTCAGTGGTTAAGAGCCTTGGCTGCTCTTCCACAGGACAGGCGTTCAATTCCCAGCACCCACATGGCAGCTCACAACTGTCTGTAACTCCTGTTCCCGGGGATCTGACACCTTCACACCAATGCACATAAAATAAATTTTAAAAAATTACTGCTGCTTAACAGGATCAAATGCAATAATGATGCAAAGATAAATGACATTTGTCACATGTTAGGGAAGAGTGGACTCCCTACTCTATTAGCAGAGCCCTTAATAGACAGAGTGAAAGAAAACAGTATGAGTCCAAGACACCCCAAGACCAAGTTCTCAATACACAATCTTACCCCAGAGGGACAGAGGGCAGAAAATGAGACAATGACAGATTACAGGACAAGGAAAAGCGAAAAGGGAACAAGAGAGGGGGAAAGCTACACAGAGAAACATTGGAAAACAAACATGAATTTAAAAAGAAAAACAACAAAAAACCTCCTAAAACAGACATGGTTGCAAGGTGGTCGTAACAATAAGTGCTATAATAACTTTTGAAACAAAGACATGATTACCCTTTCTTGGACTAACAATACAAAACCATTTATAGTTAAGGTTACAGGACCAATCCTGGAGAAACAGTCGTTTAATTATAAACAGGAATGAATCTAGTTTCAAGCCTAAGATAGAGGCAGGCTGGTTTATCAATGTGATACTAAACATTCAGTAAATGGAACACTTCAGGAAGTCACAGACACACACACACACACACACACACACACACACAAACTCATACACAAAACAAGCACCGTCACTACTAAGTGTACAAGGAGCTGTGGGAGTCCATTTAGCTGTGAAAGGAGAAGACATAGAAGGTCTGGGCTGCCTGTTGCCTTCCTCTGTGCTTATAGCTGATTTTCCTTAGGAAACCATCCCTGTCCTGCTTAGTCCAAGGTCTCACTTTTCCTGCCCCCCGGTTCCTCTTCACCTGAGCACTGTGCGGGTGTGCATGAAACTGGCACATGCTCTGAAGCCTGGTTCCTTCCATCTGTATGGAATTGCTGGGGAAGAGCTGTTCTCTGAGTTAACAGAAAAGACATTCAGGACAGGCTACCCGATGCAGGAGAATGACACCAATTAACTCATCCCTGGATGAGAGCAGACGAGTTGCATGTGTGCACGACCACACTTTTGGGGTTTTAGAAACCAGTGGCCATATAGCACAAACAGGCGATCTGGACTTTGCCTTTGAGGGCGGGAAATTCTTGTTTGGGAGCATGAAGAGCCTGGAAATAAAAGACATGAACAAAACAACCATATCCTCCTTCTTGCTATTCTCTGTACAGCATGCTTGTCAATGGGGTTGTTCAATCTTTTTCCCCTGGTCACAATTTATAATGCCCATTTCTATCTGAGTGCTAGGAATGACACCCTACTATGAAAATGTGTCCTACTCTACTCCTTCGCTCCGTTTCCTTGGTTACCTTGCCTCAAAAATGAATATCAAAGAAACAGGCACACACAGAAATCAAGTACCATTAAAAAGCAACATTGTAAATGACTTTGTTTTCTTCCCTCAAACCTACTAATCTCAGGTACAACAAACTAAACGAAAGGTCCCATTAATAGTCACATATGCAAACTTCTGAAATCAATAAAGAGTAGTAAAAAAAGCACAAAAAAAACGCTAACAGGCCATAAAGACCCAATGTGAAAGTAAACAGAACATACTAAAATCCATCTCGCTGTACGTGAGTAATCCATAGTCAAAACTTTAAGCCTCTCCCAAAAAAACACAGATTCTAAGATTAAGCAAAATCATCCTTATATTCAACCAAAGTTATTTCCCCGAGGGGGTGCACCGTTCCCGGAAGTACTGCAATACCAGGTCGATGCGCGGAGTGGACGGAGCAAGCTCCTATTCCAACTCCTAGTGCCAAAAATCCATTTAATATATTGTCCTCAGATAGAGGACGTATCAGATATTAAACTGATAAGAACAGATACTACACTTGATCTTAGCCAAAAGGCCGAGAAGCGATACCCGACAACCAACCACCGGCCTTGCTCCGCGCCCTCCACCCACAATGACCTCGTGGTCACCGCTCGGAACCCTCGCTCCCGGCTCTGCCCCGCGCCTCCTTCCGCGGCCCGTCCGCGTCCGCGTCCTCGGCCCCCCACTCGCCCTCTCACATCCACAGCTTCGGCTACAATTTCCACGACCCCTGCGCTCCCGGCATTCCCGCGGGCGCCCGCCGCGGCTGATTTGCATGCCCCGCCCCTCACGGGGGCGTGGCGTCACCGAGCCGGGGAAGGAAGGGGATGCTCCTGAGACCCGGAGGCTGATGGTGGCAGAAACCGGGTGACCTACTGTTCCTAGTTTGCGTGGGCGGGCAGACGAGCTTCAACCGTCCCCGGAGAGACTGTTTCCTCTTCGTGCAGGCGGCGCAGGGAAGCGGATGTCAGAGAGTCTGATGGACGGAGGGATTCTGGACCCCCGGGAGCTGCGTCTGCGCGGCTTTCCCCAAACCCTGAAACTGCTGGACACACACCATGCCCTCCCCTCCCTCACCTAGTCTCTTAGCGACCGAACCACGTGGGTGTCCCCGGCCTTCCTGCCTCTCCTGGTCCCTCCCAAATTAACGGTGGTCCCTCTTATTTTAACCCTAGGCCTGACATTGGCAGTGGGGCAGGACCAGGACACTGCTATGTGTAGCATCCCCGGGTATTCTCAAAGACCTACACAGCATGCTGGGTGGGAAAAAAATGGCTGAGTGATTAAGAGTACTTGACTGCTCTGGCAGGACCCGGATTCGGTTAATACCATTATCCACATGGTACCTCTCTACTGTCCCTCAGTTTCAGGGGATTCAACATCCTCTCTGGCATCTGTGGACAACAGGCTCACACGAGGTACACATGCAGCTAAAACATCCATAGGAAGGCAGATGTGGCATTTAGTGGCACAGTATTAGGACTAACTGCTAGGACTGATCTAGGAGAAGGTTGGGGGTCCAAGTCAAGCCCCTGAAGAGAAAGGGATGTTTCTTCCACGGAGATAACCTTGGACTTCCCCACCCTTAATTTTAGTTGAGTTAAGAATACCTAAACGAGGGCCGGGCGGTGGTGGCGCACCCCTTTAATCCCAGCACTCGGGAGGCAGAGCCAGGCGGATCTCTGTGAGTTCGAGGCCAGCCTGGTCTACCAAGTGAGTTCCAGGAAAGGCGCAAAGCTATATAGGGAAACTCTGTCTCGAGGGGAAAAAAAAAAAAAAGAATACCTAAACAAGGGGGCTGGAGAGATGGCTCAGAGGTTAAGAGCACTGGCAGCTCTTCCAGAGGTCCTGAGTTCAATTCCCAGCAACCACATGGTGGCTCACAACCATCTGTAATGAGATCTGGCGCCCTCTTCTGTATACTAAATAAATAAATCTTTGAAAGAAAGAAAGAAAGAAAGAAAGAAAGAAAGAAAGAAAGAAAGAAAGAAAGAAAGAAAAAGCAAAAAAAGAATACCTAAATGAAAAGTTGATATAACATCCAAGATCCTGCGAGCACACATTCCACAGCATGAACTCTGTGAGGTGTGTTTCCCTCTAAGGGAATTGCATGGAATCTTTCTTTATTGCTGTTTTCCATCGGGACAGAGGCTGCACTTTTAATGTACCGCTGTCAGCAGCTGCAGCTCTACAGTTACTGGCCTGATTATCTGGCAATGGCCCGGCTGCTCAGGCCATGGCTTGGCCGGAATTCTGTTCCCGAAGGCCTGGCCTTTGTCACTGCCACAAAAGTAGCTTTTAATTAGATCTCTATTGTTCTATTTATCAATAAGACTCAGAAGTCAGAGGCTGGGGTGAAAACCTGCTATCTCAGAGAGGCTGAGTAGCAACTAGCTGACCTTCTCTTTTTGCTGGGTGTCTCTGGAAGAGAGCTTCCTTCCACTATGTCAAACACCAAAACAGCACAAAACAAAAATGCCACTCACAGTCCCTCCCTGAGAACTTCCTGTTCATCTCTCTGTCTGTGACTGTCTATGATTACTTTCTGTCAACTAGTTGCTATCTCGGCCTCCTGACCCAAGGCTGATTTTATTTAATTAATGCAAATGCAAACTTGGGGTTCACCGTGTGATTGAATATCCCACAACACATTACAGTCCCAAGAAGAAAGTAGAGAGTGGAGTTTGATGTTACAGTCCTCTAATCCTACCTCTTGAGAGGTGAAGGGTGGGGGAATATTAGGGGTTTGTGGGGACCAGCCCCCACACTTATTTACCTCAGGGACTCTTGAGGAATGAGGAATAAGGCTTAGTTAGAAATAGAGGGGAGAGAAAACAGAAACACAGGATAGACTCGGGTGGGCCTAGATCCTTATCCACCCTGGCCCAGGACTTTAGTCCAAAGGTCTATTTATAACAATGCCAAGGGGTGGAGCAAAAGACCTCCCCCTTGCTAGTTACAAAACACCTGCACTCATGCCGGTGGTCCAATCATCCTCTCTATTCAGACCTGCTGGGTAAAGCCACTAGGAAACCTGAAAATGGGCTCCCACAGGGCCCAGGGATGGAGTGGGGGGTTGGAGGGGTTGGAGGTTGGGAGGTAGGGGGGTTGGAGGTTGGGGAGGTGGGGCGGGTAAAAGGGCAGGCACTATCAGGTAGGCAACAAACTAAAGCTGGGATCCACAGAGGATTCAGGTACTTCTTCCCAGACTCAAGATTTAGAGACCTGAGGTCCCTTGAGTCTCCCACATTCAACAAGATTTTGTGTAGCAGCTAGAGAGACACTGTGTTCAACCTAGAGGCTGATGTAACTGGCTGTCAGAGGAGCAGAGATAGTCCAGGACAACCCAGAATACTACTACTACTGTATCATTTCTTTCTTCTTCTTCTTCTTCTTCTTCTTCTTCTTCTTCTTCTTCTCCTCCTCCTCCTCCTCCTCCTCCTCCTCCTCCTCCTTCTCCTCCTTCTCTTCTCTTCATCCTCCTCTTTTTCTTCTTTTCTATTTTGGTTTTTCCAGGCAGGATGTCTCTGTGTAGTCCTGGCTGTCCTGGAACTTGCTTTGTAGACCAGGTTTGAACTCACAGACATCCTCTTGTATCTGTCTCCTGAGTGCCAAGATTAAAGGTGTGCACAACCACCGCCTGGCTATAGACTTCTTTGTAACATTAGATCTCTCCACAGAGTCACAACACTCTCAAAACAAAAACAAAACAAAACACAAAACAAAAACAACAATAACAACAACAACAAACCAACAGGCTGGACGCTCAAAGTTCTCGGGAGGAACTTTCATCTCAGTGAAGCCATCATAGGTCTACATGGTAACCCACTCAGTGGTATTTCCCCTACAGGACAGAGCTGGCTCTTACTTCCCAACAAAAGAACAAGAAAACCCTGGGCCCTGGGTTCTCAATGCCTATTTAGGCTGGTTTCCCCCATCCCACTGTGAGTTTGTTTAGTTCATTCAGAAACTTGGGAGGCTAGAGAGATGACTCCGCGGTTAAGAGCACTGACTGTATGCCAGAGGTCCTGAGTTCAATTCCCAGCAACCACATGGTGGCTCACAACCATCTGTAATGAGATCTGGTGCCCTCTTCTGGCCTGCAGACATACATATAAGCAGAACACTGTATACATAATACATAAATCTAAAAAGAAAGAAAAGAAATTCTTGGAGTGGTGGTAGTGTCATCCAGAGCCAGTGTCAGAAACACAAGAGTCCTCCAGTATGGAAACTAAAGAGTATCACCCCTAACATTTCACTAATCACACCATCTTAATGGAAATGTATCGTCCATGAATAAAATTGGTATTGAAGGATTTGATTTACCTAGATAACAGAGTTTCGGACACTAACACAAACACATAGGCATTTCCCTGTGGTCTTAAGGCAGGTTTTACTTATTTCCTCCACCCCTGTCTCCACCTTGTCATGGTCACCTCTGTTTCACTGTTCTATGCTGTCTGTTGGTTGCCTTGGCAACAATCCACTCTGCCTGTAGCCCTGGAAATGTGTAGCTAGTCCTAATCCACTGTATGGTGAGGATGAAATACTAGGAAGTATTTGCTAACTGAACTCCAGTCATGGCCCCGGTTGCTTCTGTGGGAGTAGGAAGGGGTGAGGTCATGGTGGCTAGCAGGGCCTGTGGTAGTTGCTCGTTAGTCTATCAAGGGCTGTGCAATTGTGCCGAGATCAGGGACAAGAGACATTCAGTCTGACCATAATGGCAGGATAGCACATTTGTGGATGGTTACAACCCCTTAAAGGAGATTTACATCTCAGGCAGTTTCTATTTGGTTTTTTTAAGGTTTATTTTCATATGTATGGGTATTTTGCCTGCATGTATGTATGTATACCACATGAATGCAGTGACTGTAGAGGCCAAATGAGGGAGTCTATTTTCTTGGATTAGTGTTACACCATGTGGATGTTGGGAGCAGAACCCAGGCCCTCTGGAATAGCAGCAAGTGTGCTTACCTCCTAAGAAACTTCTCTAGTATCTTAAAGATTTATTCCCACGTGTATGTGTTTGCATGAGTTTATGTGTACCATGTGCATTCAGGTGCCCTTGGGAAGCTAGAGGGTCATCAGATATGAGAGCTGGGAACAGAACCCAGCTCCTCAGCAAGAATAGTAAGTCCTCTTAACTAGTGAGCCATCTCTCGAGCCCTAGATTTTGCTTTTCTTAATGTGGTAGTTGTTTTGTTATCTCTGAATGTAAAAACATTCTTTTTCACAGCAAAAAGGACATATTTTTATTCCAGTGCTAGGGATTGGATCCAGAGCTTTGACTTGCCAGGGAAGAGAAACATCAGTGAGCCACATCCCGGATACTTCTGTTTCTTCTTTAACATAGTACAACCAGTCACTGTTTTCTTCCAAGGCTTGTGAATTTGGGTACAAGAGTCCCAACCTAGGATTCCATGTGGACCTCTGAATCTGACTTCTCCATTAATATGTCCTGGCCTTGACTCCCTCAAAGGCTAAGGACCTAGTGAATGTCCTGGCTCTCACAAGCTCTCAAAGTGGGCTCCAGATTTCAGGAGGGGTGACAAGTGTCTTGGCACAGTTCATGGTTGTTCTCATCAATGGCAGTGACCCTGCAGGCATCGGCTGTAGGGGAGGGTAAGAGGGGAGGTCTTCTGGGGCAGAAGAAACCCAGGCTATGGATTCCTTGCCTCCCCTCCTCCCAGACAGGGTTCCTCTGTGTAGCCTGATTGTCCTGAAATAGGCTGGCCTAGAACTCTCAAAGATCCACCTGCCTCTGCTCCCAAGTGTCGAGACGGAAGGCGTGTGCCACCACCATCCAGACTGCCTTCTTTTTCTCTCTTTCCGTCTTTTTTTTTTTCCCCTCGAGACAGGCTTTCTCTGTGTAGCTTTACACCTTTCCTGGAATTCACTGTGTAGCCCAGGCTGGCCTTGAACTCAGAGATCTGCCTGCCTCTGCCTCCCGAGTGCTGCGATTAAAGGTGTGCGCCACCACCGCCCAGCTTCTTCTTCTTCTTCTTCTTTTTTTTTTTAAGGTTTCTTTTTCTGTGTATAAGTCTTGATGCTTTTCCTACTGCCCAGTCATGTCTACTCTTGCACCAAGGTGGATTTCAGCTCCCATGTGGACCTCCTACAGACCGGGCAGTGCAGCTGTAGCTGAATTTTTCATACCTTCCCACCCTACAGCGTTCTCTATCAGTGCATCCCCGACCTATTATTACATGCACAGGAAATGTGGCTGAAGTAAGAGTCTCCATGCCAGTGAGCATGCTCAGTGAGTACTGGTGCTTGCTGTTCAAGTCTTGAGTTCCATCTTTGGAGTCCACCTAACAGCGACAAGAGAGAACCAACTCCATAAAGTTGTCCTCTGACCGCCACATGTGTGCATCCCATACAACACACACAATAACAAAGTCAAAAGAAGGGCTGAAGAGATGATGTTAAAAGCACTCGCTGCTCTTCCCGAGGGCCCAAGTTTGGATCCCTTCAGCCACATAGGAACTCCAGCTCCAGGGATCTGGTGCCCTCTTCTGGTTTCTGCAGGTACCAGCAGGTGGCAGACACAAACACATTCACATAAAAATAAATAACTAAATATTTTCTGCTCAAATAATTTAATATGATTTGGTTTGCCAAAAGAAACTGAATAAAGCATTTTCTCTGCCCTCAACTTATACCAGGAATGGCCCAGTCAGCAGACTCCAGAAGGAGGCGATGGGACATTAGCAACCTAATCCTTCACCCGAAGTTTCTTCTGGAATCAGTGACAGAGAGAGCGCCACCTGCTTGTTATAAGTCCTGCTGTTGGTCCCAGGACTTGGTCCATGGAGGGTTGTTTGGAAGAAGGCCCCTCTTTGGGTAGGAGTCCTTTTACATATGCCCCTCTACACACACATACACTAATTTCTAGAGGTGTGTTTTCTTCCTACATTAAAAAAAAATTAAAACAAAAACTCGTATTTGAACATTGGATCTTTGTGATTTCGAAGCCATCATCCACTCTTTTGAATGAGGTCCTTACCTCTTGCACACACTTTTCATATTTTTACTTAGACTTGTGCTTCAGTAGGACACTATGGAGGCAAGAATGTCCCCACTCACTTCCAGGCTTAGCTCCATTCAGTCTTCCACCCTTCTTCACTAGGGAGCATGAGCCATTATTAGGAGAGAGCTTGGGAGCATTTCATTCCATGCTTGCTTCGGGCCGCAGGAATATATCATAAGAACTCAGCTGGTTACGGCAAAGTCACTACCTGAAAGAATCAAGAAATTCCTTCAGAGGAAGCCAAATTCCAGGGAGCATTTGGTGTTATTTGGCTTGTTATATATCAGCTGTCTTCTGTTATGAAAATCATGTGTGCCTTCATAGCTTTCCCAATTGATTTTTTCCTAAGAATTGCCAACAGTGTGGACTGATCACTCTTAGGACATCAAATGTTCGAGGTATTTGGAGAACAACCTCAGGAAAGACTTCCTTCCCTCAGGTCCATCCATTTCTTCTCCTTTTAGCTCTGGAATCAGATATGTCCCCTAGCCACATTCAAAGACTAACAGGAATAACAGTCCAAACCACCACATGCTAGTCTCCTAAATTAAAGGAATTTCACACGGAGACACCACCTAGGTCAGGTGGACCTTAAGTAATAGCTTTACACAATTTAGCTCAGATCCCCTCTTTCTTACAGCCTTACTAACTTTATAGACCTCTAACTCCTTACCTAACCACTTCTAGGAATATTTAAATAATCGTCTGCACTGACAGCTGGGCACAGCCAGAACCCCAGTTCAAGCCTCCTTGTAATTACCATCATTGGCAGCATCCAGCCAGGTCTATTCCCAGATAAAGGAAAGCATCTTATCAGAGAGTACCTCTGTACTCTCTAAGAACAGACTTAAGCATCCAGACTACCTGTTTGAGAAGGCCTGGTGGATGTGCTAATTAAGCTTAACTTTCTCCTTTCCAAAGTCTTATCTCTAGTTTTAGATTCACCCTTAACAATTAACTCAGAACTAAAGGGTTCCAACTTACAGGTACGTCTAGCTGTGATGGAAGTTGCCTAGTCAAGTTGCCTAGTGACGGATCACACTTGCCAGAAACGGCAGGAGCAGAGATAGCTCGGAGAGATAAGGGTCAAAGGGATAAAAAGGCAGTTTTATTTTCAGAGATGGGCTGACAGGTAGAAGGAGACAGAGAGAAAGAGAGGAGTGGAGAACTTGAGGCTGGAGAACTGAGAGGGATAAGGAGGATTTTGACCAGAGAGAACGTGTGGATGAGATGGAAGATGAGGAAGAGCCAGATGAGGAAGTACTAGCTGGGTAAGAATGAGATGAGAAGGACCTAGATGAGGCAGAATTAAGACGAGAGAATTAAGATAGAAATTAGAGAGAGCAGTAGATAAACATAGAGAGAAATCTGGCAAGAAGGGAGCTAGGGATGAGAACAGAACTGAAGCTGTGTAGATAGGATTTTATCCCAGAGGACTAAAGTAGACAGAAAAGAGCTTCATTTCCCGAATATAGTTATCACTGTTGGTAGTTTCTCTTCTGAGCCCCTAGGAAGTATATTATTAAGGCTGGTCCTTTTAATAATATACAAGACATGCTGAAGA
This sequence comes from Onychomys torridus, assembly GCF_903995425.1. NCBI lineage: Eukaryota > Metazoa > Chordata > Mammalia > Rodentia > Cricetidae > Onychomys > Onychomys torridus. The sequence continues at coordinate 56,569,428 of NC_050465.1, read as the reverse complement.
AACAATGCTCCCAAGGAAATGGGGAAGTGAATTTTCCAAATGTGTGTACCCTTAAGAGGTGGCACACACATTGACTCTCAGCCCAGGGTTTCAGAGTTGTAGACCTCAAAGGACATCTCTCAAGTTTCCCATTCCCATCATCCTTAGTTTCCTCCTCTGGCAAGTGGGTTTTTTTTTTTTTTTTTTTCCTTTTTTGTCCTTACTCTTTTCTTTCCCCAATAAAGGTTCATAAGCAAGCTGAGCTGTAATGGTTAAAAACTTACTCCATGGGGTTGGGGATTTAGCTCAGTGGTAGAGTGCTTGCCTAGCAAGTGCAAGGTCCTAGGTTCAGTCCTCAGCTCTGAAAAAGAAGAAAACAAACAAACAAACAACAAACAAACAAACAAAAATCTTACTCCATTGTGGGCTGGAGAGATGGCTCAGAGGTTAAGATGGCTCAGAGGTCCTCAGTTCAAGTCTCAGCAACCACATGGTGGCTCACAACTATCTATTTAGACACCTGGTGCCCCCTTCTGGCATGCATGCAGAGCACTCATACATAAAATATAAATAATTTTTGTTTTGATTTTCGAGACAGGGTTTCTCTGTGTAGCTTTAGAGCCTTTCCTGGAACTCACTTGGTAGCCCAGGCTGGCCTCAAACTCACAGAGATCCACCTGGCTCTGCCTCCCGAGTGCTGGGATTAAAGGCGTGCACCACCACTGCTTGGCATAAATAAAACTTTTTCTTAGAAATTAAAGAAAAAATACCTTCAGCCCCTTTTGCAACAGCTCTCAGACTGGAAAGGAGGCTGTTGCAGCCAGGACGCTGAAAATAAACTTGGTGTTTTTTTTTAACCTTTTAAATTGAAATGTGTTATTTAGGGGCCCTTCCCTGGTGGTCTTGAACTCCAAAAAAGCATTCATTGTTTTCTGCCTCTGCCTCAGGATTCTGCCACCACAATGAATTAACTATACCCTCCAACTGTGAGTCAATGTTGCAACCTTGAGGAACATGCCACATAACAGCAGCCAAAGGTTTGATTCTATAGATATTGTCAAGTTGACGTTAATTACCATAAGCCCCTAACACCTGTGCAGTTATAGTTGATTTAGCTTTGATAATATAGTTGGAATATATAGTTACACACAGCATACACATATATGCATGTTTAACTGCATGGAAAGAGGGGCTGGAGAGATGGCTCAGTGGTTGGGAGCAGGGGCTGCTCTTCTGGTCAGACCCTGGGTTCAATTCCCAGCACCCACATGGCAGCTCACAACTGTCCCCTTTCCAAGGGAAAAAAGACTACTGAGCTATTTCTCTCTAGTTCATTTAAAAGAGAGAGAGAGAGAGAGAGAGAGAGAGAGAGAGAGAGAGAGAGAGAGAGAGAGAAAGGACTATATAAGTATAGAAGATCTTGGTGGTCTTCGCCTTCCCAGGGCCACACCTCTTGTGATAGCTGGTTTGCCTTACGAAAATTTCCCGCTCCTGCGCTTAATCCTTTTCCTGTGTCCCAGTTCCTCTTCACTTGAGCAGTGGGCAGTGGGTGAGTGTGCTATGAAGCCTGAGTCTTTCCACCTGCTCAGCCCATGAGGGGTCAGGCTCAGGCTCAGGCATGCTGGCTGAGTGATGGGGAAGGAGGTGTTTCCTGTGAGTTGACTTTACAAAACACATATCCAAGACTTTGAAAACACACACTTTCTTAGGATTCATTTCCGATTGTGCAAATCAGGACTATTTCCGTGGGGGGGGCTCTCGTAAGAAGCCACTGCCTTCTCCTCCTGAGTGACGGCCTAAAACTGATACACATACACAACTAGTCCTTTTATTAGACCCAGGTTGTTCCCCGAGGGGTGCACCGTTCCCGGAAGTACTGCAATACCAGGTCGATGCGTGGAATGGACGGAGCAAGCTCCTATTCCAACTCCTAGTGCCAAAAATCCATTTAATATATTGTCCTCGGATAGAGGACGTATCAGATATTAAACTGATAAGAACAGATACTACACTTGATCTTAGCCAAAAGGCCGAGAAGCGATACCCGACAACCACCCACCGGCCTTGCTCCGCGCCCTCCACCCACAATGACCTCGTGGTCACCGCTCGGAACCCTCGCTCCCGGTTCTGCCCCGCGCCTCCTTCCGCGGCCCGTCCGCGCCCGCGTCCTCGGCCCCCCACTCGCCCTCTCACATCCACAGCTTCGGCTACAATTTCCACGACCCCGCGCTCCCGGCATTCCGGCGGGCGCCCGCCGCGTCTGATTTGCATGCCCCGCCCCTCGCAGGGGCGTGGCGACCTTACAATGAGCCTCCTCGGGACCGCCTCCCCGCCGCGCACAGGCGGACTTGGGGACACTCCCCCTCCCGCCCCCGTAGAGAAAAAAATGGGGTGGGTCGGATTGTTTAAGGATCCTGGGAGGCGGACGGTGGCCGAAGTGGGGGATCTACTGTTCTTACTTCGCGTGGGTTGGTTCCGAGTCAGGCCGTCGGCGCTGCGTCGGTGACGCTTCCTCCCATTCCTGAATTTGTGTGTGATTGAGACCGTGTTCTCCCTTCTGTCACCTGGTCACTTTAGCGGAGACCGAGGGCCTCTCCTGCGGCCATCACACCCGCGATCCTGGGATGTTACAGCGCCCAGGCATTTGTAGCTAATTCAGCCCTCTGGCTCTCTTACTCCGGTCCGCGCTCTTGATTGGCTGTAGTATCATCAGTACTTCTCTCAGGACTCCTAAGGTGCTCAGCAAGACCTTGGCTGGGTGACTCCGGGGAGACTCGGGGAGATAGTGATGTGAACACACCCAGAATCAGTTGGGGCTGCTGGCCCGGTTCAGGGGTCAGTAAAGATCCGCCTTAGCGGTAGTAGCACATCAAACAGGTGTGGTTACTGCTCTGGGAAAAGATAGGTGGAAAGATGGGGCTACCTTTCGTTTCTTTTTCTTTGAGTTTTCGAGATAACAGTCCTGGAACTTGCTTAATAGACCATGCTGGCCTCGAACTCACGCAGAGATCCTCCTGCCTCGCTGCCTCCCTGATGCTGAGATTAAAGGCCAGGGGAGGGAGCTTGGTCTCCATTATGTAGTCCAGGCTGCCCTAGAATTCCATATGTAGATCAGGCTGGCCTCAAACTCTGAGGTCCACCTGCCTCTGCCCGGCAATGGGAGGGTTTTTATGTTCACAACCATTTTATAATATTTGTTCAAAGTCAGAGATTTAGCCCATTTTCTGGGTGAATGACCTTGGATAATTTTTTTCTGTACTCTCCATACTTAACTTAATAGGCCTCAACTGTGTACTCAAAAATGATGGAATATTCGAAGTTGCTAGATCAGAGCGTGGCATGCCGGGGCATTCAGTGGTTCCCTTCTAACTTCCCTTCACTTGGCTTCACCTCTGAACCTCCGGTGGGGCAGCAGCCTGTCACTCCTCCTCTCGAGGGTGGAATTGTGACACATTTTCTAGCATCTTGACCTTGGACCAGAGGCTGAGGACACAGGGAACTAAGAAGGAGGTTAGAAAGACAAGCTGTTAACAAAGAGAGGGGAAGCTTTTTCAACAGCATTGCCTCGACACAGTGTGCAGGGGAAAGCTGGGCCCTGCGTTTCCAATGCTCCTTGTAGACAGTCTTTTAAAAGGCTAATAGTGAATTTCATAATAAATAAAAGAAGCCAGCCCCTTGGTAAAATGAAAACATTAAGATGTGTATCACAGGGCTGGAGGGATGGCTCAGCCGTTAAAGGCTAGGCTCACAACCAAAAATATAAGATGTGTATCACCTTGCATTGTGGAGCCCTCTCTTTTCTCTCTCCCTGTAGCCGATAGTTGAGCTTTTGCTCACACTACCCCTTTGTGACATCAACTCCTCTGAAGTTGTCCAGACTGCAATGGCTGGAGTATACTTCCTAACTAGTGCTACATGGGATTAAGATTGCTGGAAACTTCCAGAAGCTTTCAGCCGACACGTCTCTCTTCCAGAATTCCACAGGTGCTTTTCTCATAGTTCAAGAAGGACTAATAAATATGCTTTCCTGTACTGCCAACTGCCTTTCCTGACAGTAGTCTGTCCTGTGTCTCTTGCTAGAACTAAGCCCTGTGAAGCCTCTATAACCTCCTGCCAAACACGGATAAGGAAGAGATCACCCCAAAATTATAGTAGCAATGGAGGCACCTGCAAGTTGGTGGTGGCACTCAGGAGGCAGACGCAGGCAGATCTCTGTGAGTTTGAGGCCGGCCTGGTCCGTGGAGGGAGTCCAGGACAGCCATAGAGAAATCCTGTCTCAAAAAGCAAAAACCAACCAAACAACAAAACCAAAACAAAACACACAAAAAAATTAATGGAGGTCCTAAGTGGATTTCAGCTGACTTGAGCCCTGAACAGCAATGACGGGCCCTGCTGAGAATGTCTAGGGACATGCCATAGCTTCTCCAGGAGAGTGGATCAGAAGCCAAGTAATGAGAGCTCCAGCTGATCCATGTTCAGCCATACAACAGCTATGGATGACCAGAGAGGAGCCGTGCATTTAATCTCTGAAGAATTCTTTATCCATCACACAGCAGATCCAAGTGTGCTGGCGTGAGGATCCACACAGGTGAGGGATTTCACTCTGAACCAGCAGTGGTGGGTTCCAGGTTACTGCCGGTTTGAAAATTGAATTAGGAAGACTTTTTAAAAATTTTTATATATTTTTCTATTATGAGCTTGATATACTATAAATTCTTATCCTAATAGTGAAATGCTTCATTGAGGCTTGCCCAGCAATTGAGTAAAACCAAAACTTATTATAAACAACAGTCATCCTAGGGTCCCCCCTGCTATATAGCCTCCCTGCTTCTGTGGGTTGCATTCTGATTGTTCTTTGCTTTATATCTAGAATCTACTTATGAGTGAGTATATACCATGTTTGTCCTTCTGGGTTTGGGTTACCTCACTCAGGAGACTTTTTTCTTAAGGTTTATTTATTTATTATGTATACAGTATTCTGCCGGCAGGCCAGAAGAGGGCACCAGATCTAATTACAAGTGGTTGTGAGTCACCATGTGATTGCTGAGAATCGAACTCAGGACCTCTGGAAGAGCAGTCGGTGATCTTAACCACTGAGCCATCTGTCCAGCCCATATAACACTGTTAAGAGATTACTGTCACACCAGACCTAGTGGCCCACATCCTTAATCCCAGCACTCAGGAGGGGCAAGCAGATCTCTGTGAGTTCAAGGTCAGCCTGATTGCATGGTGAGTTCCAGGACAGCCAGGGCTATGTGGAGAGACCCTGTCTCAAAGAGAGAGGAGAGAAGAGAGGGAGAGATTATTGTCCACCTGGCGAGGTATTCTTGCAAAGGAACTAAGGCTGATCTGGGAAGCTCGGCTCTGGGAGACCAGTCTTACCTGAGAGCTAGGGGTCTTCTCTGATTCTTTTTTCCCAAGGTCTTTAAATCAACCTCCCCTGCATATGTGTGTGGCAGCAGCGAAGGATTTCCTTTTCTTTCTAAGTCTCCTTTTCCTGTAGAAAGCATTTATTCTAAGATGAACATTTTCAGGGGGTTGTTTTTGAAGTTGCCAAGACCTGTGGGGTTAAACCATTATACCAACTCTTCATCTTTAGGAACTGTACAGAAACTAGACCGAGATGGGTCTCCCTGGGGTTGGAACATTCATAAGGAGTCCAAGTAGCCTGGCAAGAAACTCAGGGTACCCAGTCTTTGTATTGATATTTAGAAGAGGTTTAAAGAATAGTGAGGGGTGACTCAGTTAAAAAAAAAAAATCCCTACCTGAAGTGATTAAGTCTCCCCTCCCTCCCTCCCCTTGTCCCTCCCCTTACTCCTCTCCTGAGAAAGGGTAGTCCAGGTTGGCTTTGAACTCATGATTTTTGTGCCTCAGTGTCCAGAGTGTCAGGATTACAGGCATGTCCCGCTATGCCCTGTCAGAGGATATCCTGATTAGACTGGAAATGAGCCCAGGGCCAGGGCTCATGGTGGGAAAGCCTACGGGGAGGCTGTGCATCAGAAGGAAGAGGGGAGCTTAGAGACGCGTTAATGAACCTCACACAATGAAAGCAACACTCCGCTCTGGTCAAAGCCGACATTTAGAGTGATTGACATCTTTCCCTGAGTCCTGGCACACAGACCTCATTGGCAACAGCCAACCTTCCTGTGGCCCAGCGTCCCTGGCTGTGCCCAGGGGAGCTCCCTGCCTCCTGCCTCCCTCCTATCCCGTTCCGGTTCTTGGCCTGGCCCTGCCTGTGCCGCTCACACCATCTCTAGGGGTCTCAGGTACCTTCTTAGACCCGTCCTATGCAAAGTCACATGCAACCCTGTAACACTTCAAGATGGGAAGCTCCCTGGGGCAGTTTTTCTTGGTGACATCACAAAGTATAATGGATGCCATATTGCCAGGGAATATTAGGTACAGTCAACAATGTCATTAGGTGGCACTCAATATAGTTTTCTTTCTTCTCTCTCTCTCTCTTTCTTTTCCTTCCTTCTTTCCTTCCTTCCTTCCTTCCTTTCTTTCTTTCTTTCTTTCTTTCTTTCTTTCTTTCTTTCTTTCTTTCTTTCTTTCTTCTGAGACAGGGTTTCTCCGTGTAACAGCCATGGCTGTCCTGGAACTCATTTTGTAGAGCAGGCTGGCCTTGAACTCACAGAGATCTCTGCCTGCCTCCGCCTCCTGAGTGCTGGGATTAAAGGTGAGTACCACCACACCTGGCTCCAATCATGAATTTTATGTAGTTAAAAATCCCTCACCAGTACATTTAACCAAAAGATGGATCTTTTCTGTGTAATTGCATCTACTATGCTGTCAAGAGAAATTTATTTAAATAAATAAAGGTGGAATAAACACATTTGGGAAATCTCAATTTTAATCATTTGTTGGAATTCTTTTATATAATTTAAGAAATAGCCGGTGGTGGTGGGTGGTACATGTCTTTATTTTTTTTTTTAATTTTTATAAGATCTTTATTGACAGATAATTCACATAGTATACAATTTTCCTGTTTGCACAGTTTGATAGACTTTAGTCCAGCATCCTCATAGGCCCAGGTACATGTCTTTAATCCCAGCACTCAGGAGGCAGAGGCAGGTGGATCTCTCTGAGTTTGAGACCATCCTGGTCTACAGAGTGAGATCCAGGACAGCTAAGTATACACAGAGAAACCCTGTCTCTATGGTGTGTGTGTGTGTGTGTGTGTGTGTGTGTGTGTGTGTGTGTGTGTGTGTGTGTGTATGTGTGTGTATGTGTGTGTGTATGTGTGATGTGTATGTGTGTGTGTGTGTGTGTGTGTTTGTGTGTATGTGTGTGTGTGTGTGTGTGTATGTGTGATGTGTATGTGTGTGTATGTGAGTGTGTGTGTTTGTGTGTATGTGTGTGTGTGTGTGTGTGTCGACTCTTACTTTCTTTTCTTTTTTAAAATATTTTATTTATTTACTTAGTGTACATTTGACTGTGTGAAGGTGTCAGATGCCCTGCAAGTGGATTACAGACAGCTGTGAGCTGCCGTGTGGGTGCTGGGAATTGAACCCGGGTTCTTTGGAAGAGCAACCAGTGCTCTTAATGACGCACTCCAGTCCGCTTCTTACTTTCATAGTTAAGAGAAGGGAGGGCATTCTGTTCCGTTTCGCTGGGCACTCGCAGGCTGAGCGTTTGGGTGGAGTCAGTTGAAGCCTCTCCTTTGAATGTTGTAGGGACGATTTAAAAGAGAGTCCGCGGAGGCGTTGAGCTGCTGCAGCTTTGCATGTGGCATAAAAGCCGGTTTGCTGATCCATTTTAGGTCTTCAGGTCCATCTGCGCAGGCTGCGGCTCGTTTACAGTGAAAGCCACAAGGTGGCAGCATGGAGACTCACCCGGGATTTAGAGCAACCCCGATAGGTTGGTTCATCCGGTACCTCTGGTACCTTCGTCTGTGTAGAAATTACAAGGGAGAGTTGCAGGACCATGGCTTATTTGTGTCTCAGTAGGTGTTATGGAGAGATAAGATAAAGGAACAGGAAGGCAAAACACAATAGGCATAAATCAATGTGTTTTCTGTACAATGACATGGATAGAATCTGGGCTTGGGACTTGGTGCAAGGCTTTGGGAGACTCTAACGGCCAATACGAACCTGTCTTGTCCTTGCCTTGTTATAGTTTTATTTATTTTTTTCTTTTTTAGGTAGGATATGACTATGTAGATCTAGCTGGCCCGGAACTTGCTATGTTGGCAAGGCTGGCCTTGAACTTACAGAGATCTGTCTATATCTACCTCCCCAAGTGCTGGGATTTGTTATAGTTCCTGTAGCTTTTATTTTGTGATTTTGGTGACATCTTGCACCAAGTAGGTGGTGATGAATGTTTATTAGAGTTTAACTGGGACAAGGCACAGCATGATAGGTAGTTCTAGGCTTATCCTTAAACTTTAGTTGGGTTTACTATACAAAACCTTGGAGAACATGGGATACTTGGTATTGGGTCTGGGGAGGGGGGGTGTCATCGAAATCTAGGTATCACTCTCTGTTGATCATTCCCCCACTCAGGGAGCTTTAGCAATGCTTGTGTGGTTGGGTGGCTTGATGTTAAGTGTGGACATATGGGTATAGTTAGAACAAGACTGTGTTGGACATAGAGGTTCGGACAGCTGTGGGAATACACTTGCACATGGAAAAGATGGCTGAGGTAAGGAAGACCATCCCTAGGAGTCAAAGGTTGAGCACAGACATCCGAGTTTCATAATTTTCCAATTTTTGTTCTGGGTTGATGTTTTTTTGCTATTTTTTTTTAAGCTGAGGATCGAACCCAGGGCCCTGCGCTTGCTAGGCAAGTGCTCTACCACTGAGCTAAATGCCCAACCCATTTTTTTTTTTTTATGAGTTTCAAAAGCCTACTTTTCATCTTTAGATATTTTTCATAAGATATTGGGCTCAGAGCCAACCTTAAAAGGTTGGCAATAGATATTTGCTCAGATGCATAATTTCAGGTGATCATAGTTTGCTGTGTAAGGGGATGCGGCTCATGTTTGGTTTCCCTTTTGCGAAAAGTTTCAGCAGGCCAGGTTGTTGGGTTTGGGACCTGACAGAACCATGGCCTTGCCATTCCTTGTGAGGAAGGTTTTTTCTATCCACTGATGATGGGCAGCATCTGTGACCACAGAGAGTCACAGTTCACCTAGTGTATCAGCATCTACAGGGGGGTCGATTTAGCCACGACAGGAGAGTTCCCAAAGAGTAAAGATGGCTAAGCAGTGCAGTTCGACATGGGAAAGACAGCAGAAGATATGGGCTGCCTTTCGCCTTCCCAGGGCCATGTCTCTGGTGCTTACAGCTGATTTTCCGTAGGAAACCATCCCTCTCCTGCTGAGTCCAAGGTCTCACTTTTCCTGCCTCCCAGTTCCTCTTCACTTGAGCACTGTGTGAGTGCGTGAGATTGGCACATGCTCTGAAGCCCGACTCCCTCCATCTGCACAGATCACGAGGTCTGTTGTTGGCCAACAAGGGTCAGGCCCCGACCTGGTAGTTGAGTGGTGGTTCTCTGTGTGCTGGGGTAACTAACAGGAAACACATGCAATCCAGGAGGGAGGAGAATGGCACCAACTCAGGCCAGGATAAAAGCAGACCAGCCTTTCATCCTCTAGGGCCTGGGTCCAGTTGTGATACCTATAGACAGCGTTTACTTCTGAACTTGTGGGTTCCTTAAGGGGACTACATTGTTTTTGCACTTGTACCAGCCTGAGTGTGGGTGCCACTGGTAATTAGCAGCTTATCTCTACCCAGTGATGGTCACTCAAATTTGGACCAGGCACTAGGTGGAGTTGACAGAAAAGGTTAGTTTGCTTTCATGGTAGGTCTGTAAGAATCAACTTGGCTCATGTCTTTAATCCCAGCACTCAAGAGGCAGAGGCAGGCTGATCTCTATGAATTCAGGGCTAGCCTGGTCTACAGAGTGAGTTACAGCCAGGGCTACACAGGGGAACCCTGAATAAGACTCTCTTGGTACCGTTTATATGTTTTCTCATATTTTTTATATTTGGGGATTAAGCTAGATGGTAGGTATCTGCTCCGCCACTGAGCCACATCTCCAGCCCCTCATTTGTTTCTCTTTTCCCAAGGGCTTAGAAATTCAGGATGTGTCTTGTGCTGTAGGAACCACAGGGTGATGGGGCTGAAATGGAGAAGCCAAGCCAAGCAACAGTGCAAATCTTGTCTGACCAACTCTGACTTTGTGCTTTAGACACCGCTCGGTCCCACTGATCCCTTTTCCTGCCCCTCATCCCTTGATGGGACTGTAAAGAGTTACATTTGGAGGCAACAGAAGCTGTCCCTGGTAAGCAAAAAGAATATGGAGTAACCCACAGAGAATGGGGAAAATCTAGTAGGAATGCTCTGGGAACATGAGTAGCAGGTCCTTAGCCTCCTCTTCAGGGGACTTCCCTCAAACATTCTCTGTCGTTGGGTCCTGGTGTTTAAGATATGAGCTGTGGAAGACATACTTGCTTGGCCTACTTTGATTCTAGCCCATCCCTAATAGAGGTTAGGGAGCAAGGGGTGGTGAAGTACCTTCAGTCATGTGCAACCCATGGAATTGAGGGTGTTCGAAAAGAACACAAAGGAGAGGTGGGGGTAGTGTAGGTACAGAAGTTTCTCAGCTGGGCATAGTGCTGCGCACTTTTTTTGGTTGTTGTTCTTTTTCAAGACAGGGTCTCTCTGTGTAGCCCTGGCTTTTCTGGAACTCACTCTGTAGACCAGGCTGGCCTTGAACTCAGAGATCCACCTGCCTCTACCTCCCAAGTGTTGGGATTAAAGGCAAGTACCACTACCTCCTGGTGGTGCACACCCTTAATCGCCACACTTGGAAGGCAGAGGCACGGGGAATCTGAGTTCAAGGCCAGCCTGATCTGCAGAGTGAATTCCAGGATAGCCAGATACATACAGGTCTCCCAGATACATAGTGAGACCCTGTCTCAAAAACAAACAAACAAAAACAAAAACAAGGAACTATGAGACCATCACTCTGCTTTTCCCTTTTATTTAAAAATTTTTAATATAGTTTTTAATGATTTATTTTTATTTCATATATATCAGTTTGCCTGCATGAGGGTGTTGGATACCTTGGAACTGGACTGGAGTTACAGACAATTGTGAGCTGCCATGTGGCTCCTCTGGAAGAGCAGCCAGTATGCTTAACCACTGAGCCATCTCTCCAGCCCCAAATTTTTTATATTCTTACGTATGAGTGTTCTTTCTGTATGTAAGTTCACCATACATGTGCAGGTGCCTATGGGTACCAGAAAGAGGATTTGGATCCCCTGGAGTTACAGTTATATGTGGTTGTGAGCTACCATGTGGGTGCTGGGAACAGAACATAGGTTCTCTGCAAGAGAAGCAAGTTCTTAACTACTGAGCCACCTCTCCAGCTCCTATTTATTATTATTAATTATTATTATTATTATTACTACTACTATATCATTTTGTTATTGAGACAGTGTCTATGTAGATCTGGGTGGTCTAGAACTCTCTACATAGATGAGGCTGGCCCCAAACTCACATAAATCTTCCTATTTCTGTCTTTAGAGTGCTGGGATTCAAGGCACACACCACCAAGCCAGGAGGCAGAGGTAGATGGATCTCTAAGTTTGAGGCCAGCCTGGTCCACAGAGTGAATTCTAGGTTAGCCAGAACTACACAGAGAAACCCTGTCTCAAACAATAACAACAACAACATAATAATAATAAAACAAAACAAAAAGGCACACACCGCCATGTCTGTTTTTAAATTTTTTTAATTATGTGTATATGTATGCATAGATGACTATGGGTGATGTATACGTGAGTGCATTTACTTACAGAAGCCAGTGGCATCGGATTCCCCTGGATTGGGGCTCAGAGGTAGTTGTGAGTGGCCTGATGTGTACTTGGAATTGAACACAAATCATTTGCAAAACCAGTATATGCTCCTAATTGCTGAGCCATCTGTCTAGCCCTGGACACTCACTCACACTATGATGTGCAAGTGGAGGTCAGAGGACAACGTTTGGGAGCCAGGTCACTTCTCCCATGAGTGACCTGGAGATCAAAGTCAGGTTGTCAGGTTTGGCAGCAAGCACCTTTACCCACTGAGCCATCTTGTTGGCCTTCATGGGACTACTTGATGTGATTTCTCAGAACTGTGTTGCTAGGTCCTACCCTGTGCCTTAGCACATCTCCCATGGTGGGGTGCAACTCCTAAATAGAGCCATCAAAATTAAACAGAGCTTTCCACGCAAACACTAAAGACAGTCGGTGGAATCCACTGATGATGTAGCACTGGCATTTAAATATTTGGATTTTCTTATTTCCCCTCACGCATGTGCCTTTTCCCCCTTCTAACTCGCAGTAATTGTTAGTCATGTCTAAAGGCTGGGGGAGTGGGAGGGAAGACTCCAAACTATACTAATTGTTTTCAAAACAGACTCAGAGTTTTCCTTGCCACAGAGAAGTCTGAAAATAGAGGCTGGCTTCTTTCCTAGCTCTGCTTTGAAAACAAGCAGCTGATGGCCCTGTGAGTCACCAGTGGCCCCAGGGGACTGCCAACTCCCCCGGCATCAGGTGCCCGGGGGCTCTTGGTAAATGTCAGATGCTACTGTGTGTGGCTGGTGATGCTGTCGTCAAGTCAGGCAGTGGAGTCTCGGAGCACCTCTCTGAAAAGGGAATCTCCGCGCTGCCCGGTGAAGGATGTCTGAAAGGGGAAATGGGCTGTCAGATGTGCTCACGGAGCTGAAGGTGGAGGAGTGTTGTGGTTTCTGTTGTAGCTCGTGAAAATCAGAGAAGCAGGAAGGGAGACAGCTCCCAGGAAGACCTCTGACAGACACCGAGGTGATGGGCTTAAAGAGCCAATAACCAGGCAGGCTCAACGGCTCTGTGAGGTGGGGAAAGGCAAGCCCCACAATCTTGGTTCGAACCCCGGGACCCACCTAGTGGAAGGAGAGAACCGGTTCCTGCAAAGTGTCCTCTGAAGCCCACATGTGTTGCCAGGGCACTCATAGCCCCCTTCCCCCCCAACAGATGTAATAAGTGAACTTTAAAAAGTGGACTTGAACTGTTTCATGTATGTGTTGAAATTCAACTTAGAGAGAAAAATATTAGTCATTTAAAAGTAGGCATAAACTGGACATGATTTTTTTCTTTTTCTTTTCTTTTCTTTTTTTTTTTTTGAACTGAGGATCGAACCCAGGGCCTTGTGCTTGCTAGGCAAGCGCTCTACCACTGAGCTAAATCCCCAACCCTGGACATGATTTTTACTAGGGCTGAATGTTAATCTCTTGATCCAAGTCATTAAAAAGACGCAGTCCGCTGTGGGGGCCCAGCCCCCACTTTTCCCCCCAGAGTACTCTTGAGGAGGGAGAAGTGAGGAATATGTAGATAGAAGTATAGAGGGGAGAGACAGTTAGAAACAGGATAGCTCAGGAGGGCCTGGGTCAAAACCCAGCAGCCCCTTCTGTCTCTTCTAAAGGGCTTTTATAGGAAGGCCAAGGGGTGGAGCACAGCCCTCCCCCCAACTCAGCCAAGTGCAGACCATCCCAGACTCCTGGTGACCATGCCATCCCCTAATGCAGCCCTGCTGGGTAAAGCAAGCTCAGATCTCACTAGGAGGCTTTTGTGGGCTCCCACAGTCTGTGGGGCTGGGCTGGCACTGGTCTAATATGAGCAAAGCCCCGAGTTTGATCCCTAGCACGGTATAAACTGGTGTGGCAGCATATACATGTAATTGCAGCACTAGGGGGGCTGAGGTAGGAGGATCAGGAGTTCAAGCCCATCTTCAGCTATATAGGAAGCTTGAAGTCATTCTGGTTACATGAGACCCTTTCAAAACAAAATACTGGTGTCCTGGGGTGTAGCTCATGGGTAGAGCCTAGTGGGACCCCTAGACACACACACACCCCTCCTGTGGTACATGTTCTCTCCTTTCTGCCCCCCCCCCCCCCTAGTATATACTAACTTCATGTTAACCTATTTGGTAAATACTTCCTTTCTCCAGTTCTCCCTCTAAAATGCTCACAAGACTATGGACTTTTTGCTGTTTTTATTTACTACTGTGTTCACATGTCCTAAAACACGCCTAGCATATAGCTGATAATAAACATTTATCGGGGGCTGGACTGGAGAGAGAGATGGTGATTGAAAGCTGGGTGGCTATTCTTCCGAAGGACCGGGGTTCAATTCCAAGCACCCTCATGGCAGCTCATAACTGTAACTCCAATTCCAGGGCATCTGACACCCTCACACAGACATGCATGCAGGCAAAACACCAATCACTGTTCATCTCATAAAATAAAAAAATTAAAGAAAATAAACATTTCTCAAATAAATCAGATTGGCAGAGACCAAAAAAAAAAAAAAAAAAAAAAAAAAGCTTGTATTGGTGGGAATAGGACATTTGTATGCCAGAGTCTAAATTGGAATTGTTCACTGGAGACCAATTTGTCAAGATTTATCAAAATTAAAGGGGCATCTATCTTACGCAACCACCAAAAGTTTATTATTCACACGATGTAGATGCACCCAAGTACATATTCAAGGGTGTGCACTGTGGCCCTACATCTTAGTACAAAATGCTGGCATTGGTCTACATGTGCACCATCCGGAGTCTGTTTAAACAATACACTGTCATCCACAGATTGCATCACATGTCCGGGTTAGGAAGACAGAAAGGTACACACACTGATGTAGTAGTCTGCATGACGCTGAGTGAAACAAGCCAGCCACAAAAAAATGTGCGCATAGGAAGGGTTGGAAGGAGGGAAGGGAGGGGAGCGGTAATTATCATTTCAGAAAATACAAAAAAATATTTTAAATGGGTGTGGTAAGCTTCTGTTTGGACTTCAAAAAGCGGTGTTGGCTGGACGTAGTGGCACACGCCTGTAATCCCATTGCTCTGAGGCAGAGGCAGGCAGATCTCTGTGAGTTCAGGGCCAGCTCCATTGAGAAACCCTGTCTGGAAAAACCAAAACCCAAAACAAACAACAAACAAAACAAAACAAAACAAAACAAAACCAAAAAAAGAGGAGGGTTTTGGGGAGCTGGAGAGATAGATGGCTTAGTGGTTAAGTGCATTGCTGCCCTTGCGGACACCCTGGATTCTGTTCCCAGTACCTACTTGGTAGCTCACTATAAAACCAGCATCTACTTGGTAACTCTACGATAAACATCACATCAACAGTTCTAGAATTTACAAGCGATTGCTTTTTTTTTTTTTTTAAATCCTGTTTAAGGGTTGAAAGTTTGAAGGGAAAATTAAAAAAAACTTTTCAAAGCTTGTATTGTGGGAGACCTTTCACTTCCTCCGCAGTGGAGCCCATTAAAAGGACGGTTGGGTTCGGCCTCGTGCTGCAGACCCCGCGGGTGCCGGGCGGCGGCCACCCCCACCCTTCCACCCCCGCCCCGGGGTTCTGCCGGGCGGGCGCGCGGCTGGAAGAGCGCGCTGGCTCCTTAGAGGGCAGCAGCGGGGCGTCGCGGGGACGCATGCGCCCGGGCGACACCCGGGGAATTAAAACAGAGAAGAGGGAAAAGCTCCCGCAGAAACGCGCGGCTTCGCGTCCCCCCCGGGCCGCGGCGTGATGCGCACGGCCCGGCCCGTGACGCCGCGGCCAGCCACGTCCCCGCGCCCCAGCTGCCATCGCGTGCCGGGCTCTGGGACCCCGGCGCCCGGCCTCGCTCCCCATGGGGCTGCGCCGCTGGCTCCGGAGCGCCTGCTGCTGCTGCCCTTGCCGGTGCCTGGAGGAGCCCGCGCGGCCCGAGAAGGAGCCGCTGGTCAGGTGCGTACGGTACCCCGGGGGTCCCCTGAACCGGGGACACAGGGATGGGGTGGGGTAGGGTGGGGTGGGGGGTCCTGTGAGGTCACACCGCGGCGTCATCCGAGCCCCTCGGGCCGCATCCCAGCGCGTCTCCGGTAAAGACGTTTTTGAAGCTTCAGATCCTTGGGTCAGATTTACGTGTGGCTCCGGAAAGCTCAGGTCCCCAGAGGCTGAGGATGCCCCGGGGAAATGCCACTGATGATGATGAGTGCAGGGACAGGGGCTGGGAAGAGAGGTTTCCAGAGGGGGGTGGGGGGTCCCATCGGATGAAACCGTCGCGGGTGGGTTTCTGTGTCACACTCAGCAAGAAAGTTTGGCTGTCAGTGTCAGGACCGAAAGAAGTCGAGCTCAGCGACTGGACATAAGGAAATCTTTCTCATGATAAACACAGCGCGTGTTGTACCGGGGACAGCCTAATTGGCTGTTTGTTGTAGGTGAAGCTGTGAAATGGGAGGACATTTAATGCTCGTTAGCTATGTGCTAAAAGAAGGTTTGTGAAGGAACCCTAGGCACAGATTTGCTTGATTTTTTTTTTTTTTTTTTTAACGATACTTTCATATAGGCAGAAGCACAAGGGTTTGGAGAAAAAGGCACCCAGGAGTAAGACATATCCACATGTGGGTACGGGCAGAGAGGACACGGATTTTTATTTTTCCTTAAAACGACTTTTCTTTTTCTTTTCTCTCTCTCTCTCTTTCTGTCTTTCTTTCTTTCCTCCCTCCCTCCCTCCCTCTCTCTCTCTCTCTCTTTCTTTTTTTTTGGAGCTGAGGATCGAACCGGTCCTTGTGCTGGGGTTGGGGATTTAGCTCAGTGGTAGAGCGCTTGCCTAAAAGGATTTTTCTATCGTGAGTTTGCTGAAATCAAAGTCCCGCCAAGTCGTTGCCTCAGGGAGCAGAATATTTAGAATGAAATTAGGGCACAGGATGTAGGTTGGAATTCCAGGCTTGGTGAACAAGCTCTGAAGCCAGGGCAGCTTTAAGGAATACACAACAAATACAATAACGCTTGCACAACTCTTTCTGAAGCATGGCTTACCGTTCCTTATCCTGTCAAGTCCAGACACTTCCCTTGACTTTGGAGGGTTACATAACCTGTCTGCTCATATTTTCCCGAGCATTAAGCACCGTGTTCTTGCCACTGTAGGAACAATCCACTCTTAGTCCCTTCAGGCTGGAGGCCAGTGGTGACCTTTTGCCTTCTATACCCCTTTCCAAATGCTGGTTTTCAAGTACTCTCGGGTGATCACGTGGCTCTTTTTCATCTTCCTCCTGCGATTTAGGCCTTGGAATTTATCATCTCGTACACGGGTATTCTGTGGAACATATCTAGACACACAAGCCACTATATACACACACATATATATACAACACACCACACACACACACACACACACACACACACACACACACACACATTCACTATGTAGACCTGTAGACATGGCTGACCTGTAACTGGCAGAGATCCACTTGCCTCCTGAGTGCTGTGATAAAAGGCATGTTCTTCCTCTCCGGGCTTCCATACATATGTTTGGTTGTTTTTGCTAATAGCCCTCTCACTTAGATTTTGAGATTGCTCTGCACCGGAGGAACTGAATTACCTACCTTTAATTTAAAAGGCAATAGGTAACAGTGTAGGATTTTATCTCAGGACTCCAGGATCTTGGTTATTATGAAATACAGCCTTCAGTTTAGTTTCATCTACAGCTTTGGGTATCTAGTGTTTTTTTTTTTTTTTTTTCCTTTCTTTTTAGGATTGCTAGACTTCTGGTAACTTTTAGTTTGAAATGGAGACCCTCTCCTTTCTTGCTTTATGTCCAGTGGATGAAAGTCCTCGAATTTTGTGATTTATTATTATTATTATTATTATTATTATTATTATTTTAGAAGATAAGGTTAGCATGGTAGAGCAGGCCTGCAGAGGCAGGAGAGTCAGGTAGGTGTTCAAAGCAGCCTTGGCCAAAGAAGTTTATACACAAGGACCTACCTAAAAAGAAATGTTTAAAAGTTAGGACGATCTAGTCATTTGGAGCAGCATAGCAAAGTATTGAGGAATCTAGCTACCTGGGCTGAGTCACATGAGTGGGTGACTGGCCGTGAGTTGTGGAGATGATTTGTGCCCACAGTTTCCTCATATCTTTGTTAAGGGTGATGATGATAGGACATACTTCAAAGGTTTGCAGGGAAAAAGGAAAGGAGGTCATCCATGCCAAGTGTTTAATAGAGTGTCCGACACCATAGTAACTACTCCATAAATTTTAATTATTGTTAATTTTCATTGTTATTCTTCTGAGCATGTGAGTGTGAGTGGACTTGTCTCATCTGGTCACGGGTTACTCTGACACCATTTTGATAGAACCATCTCAGAAGGGCGGCTTATTAATGGGCCAGTGAGGTAGTGATCCACATGTGTCTGCAGATCCTTGAATGTTCTTTTCCACTCTTAGTCACGTGAAGATCTGGTTCACAGTTCATCGTTTTAGTTTATTATTATCATTGCATATTTGTGTGTGTGTCATATGCATGCATGTGTGTGTGCATGGGTGTGCATATGTGCAGGCATGTGTATGTAGAGGCCTGGAGTTGACTTCCAGTGTCTTCTTGGTTTCTTTCTACGCTGTATATTGCGGCAGGGTCTCTCATGTGAATTCAGACCCGGCTAGCTAGCCATTTGCTGGGGAGCCTTGGTCTCTGCCTCCTGTGCTGGAATTACAGGCAGATGGCCATGCCCACCTGGCATTTATGTGGGTTCTGGGGATGCAAACTCTAGTCCTCACACTTGCATGTTCTCACACTCGAATGACAAGTACTTCACCTGCTGAGTCATACCCAGCCCCTCGTTTATTTTTTTAAATAGATACAAACCATTGGTTTTTGGTCTGTTTGCAGCTACAAAAGCATGCAGCTCTCATTGCTATTTTTCATTTTTTAATTTTTTTTTTTTTTTTTTTTTTGAGACAGGGTTTCTCTGTGTAGTCCTGGCTGTCCTGGAACTCGCTCTGTAGACCAGGCTGGCCTCGAACTCACAGAGATCCCCCTGCCTGGCATTAAAGGCGTGCACCACCATGGCCCAGCCACTATTATATTTTATTAATTGTGTGTGTGTGTCTGTCGCCTGCCTGCCTGTCTGTATTTGTGCATGTATGTTGGCATGCTTGAGCCATGGCTTGTGTGTGTAGGTCAGAGGGCAACTTGTGGGAACCAGCTATCTTCCATTTCCTGTGAGTCCTGGAGACTGAACTCGGGTCAACAGGCTTGGCAGGAAGCATAGTTACCTGCTGAGCCATCTCCTCAGCCAGCTATTGTACTCTTTAATTCCAGTGTATTTTTAACTCCTCAAAAGACAAAAACCAAACAAACAGAAAAACCCACGCCCGGGACTGTTACACAAGGAGAGCCTGTCTTGAAAAAGAAAATCAACAACAACAAAAAACAAAAACAAAAAAAACCAAAGCCAGCAAGCATACTTTCTAGTAATTACTCTTCCTGTTTTTCTCAACCACCAGTCAGTGGTTAAAAATCAGTCATTTGTCATTATAGATAACGCCTGTTTTGGAGATTTTGTGTGAGTGGGATCATAATTGGCCTTTTGCATGTGGCTTTCTGCACTTAGCATGATTTTTTCACGGTTTATTGTGTTGGAATGTGTATTAACACTCAATTCTTTTTTTATGACTGAATGTTATTTCTTTGTGTGGATTGATCATATATATAATTTTAAAAATCTATTCACCCATTGATGAATATTTGGGTTATTTCTATTTTTGCCTTTTTTATAAATTTACTTTTATTTTACATGCATTGGTGTGTATGTCTGTGTGAGGGTGTCAGGCCCCCTAGAAATGAAGTTACAGACAGTTGTAAGCTGCCATGTGGGTGCTGGGAATCGAACCCTGGTCCTCTGGAAGAGCAGTCATTGCCCTTAACCACTAAGCCATCTCTCCAGCCCTTCCTTTGGCCTTTTATGAATAATGTGTGACCGTCTGTGTGGAGGCTTCTGTGTAGGCAGGGTTTCAGCTCCCTTGGGTAAAGCTGTCAGAGTGGGATTGCTGGGTCACGTGGCAAGTGTGTGTTCGACTTCTGAGGAGCCGCTGTTCTGTTTCTGAAGAGCCTGGCTTGAAGCACTGGTGAGGTGAAGTCACGTGGCCAGATGGCTCTCATGATTGTTGAGGACCTCAGTTTTTCATGCCATCTTTTCATCTTCCCCCTTATAACAAAATGGCATTTTACAGCCTCCTTTGTTCCTTTCCTAGCTCTGAGAACGCTCTCCGTGTTTTATTTTAGTCCCAGCGCTGTAGTAGCTGGGAAGTGGTACCCTCAGGGGAGGCTACACAGCCACCTGTTTGTATGGCCTCCTCCAGTCCTTTCTCAAAGCTGCTCTAGGGACTCCTGTTATTCTAGGAGATGCTACCGGCAGGCTCGGCTGCCTTGCCATTCCGAGCAGTTTTCTTCCCCCTTTAGTTTTTCGAGACAGGATTTCTCTGTGTAGTTTTGGTGCCTGTCCTGGATCTCACTCTGTAGACCAGGCTGGCCTCGAACTCACAGAGATCCGCCTGCCTCTGCCTCCCGAGTGCTGGGATTACAGGCGTGTGCCCCCCCCCCCCCCGCGCGCTCAGTCTGAGTGATTTGTGACCTTGATCCTTTGGCTTTTCTGGAGACTGTCCCTGAGGAGGAAGGCTTCTCCTTTCTGTGCCTCTGTGTCTTCTCTCCCCAACTTGTCCCCTTCCTTTCCCTCTACAAACATCCTGAGATCTCCGCTGATTAGCCATTCACCTTGACGATACCACGACCTTCAACTGCCATTCCCTGACGTTCTCTGTACCCCACACAAATGACTTTGAAGAGCAGTTGCCTGGACCCCCACTGCCTTCTTGGCTTACTGTTGCTGAGACTGATTGATAACCAAGTCTGGGTCAGGCCTGGGACTATGCATTGTAGGGACTGTGCTAGGTGGTTTGGCTGTGGATGGTCTGTGGACAGAGTTTGTAACACACAGCTAGCTCTAAAAGCTATGCTCAGCGATGGGGAGATGGTCAGTAGGTTAACATTTTCATGTTAGCGCGAGGGCTGGGATATGGATCTCCAGAGTCCCTGTAAAAAGCTGGGTGGTTGTGTCAACCTGTATGTAATCCCAGTGCTTGGAGGGTGGGTTAGGAGATTCCCAGAGCGAGCTGGCTTAGCAAGACTACTTGAAACTGAGTCCAGTGAACAAAAGACCTGCCTCAGTGTAAAAGGTGGAGATCAGGAAGAATCTTGACATCAACCTTGGGCCTCCACGTGTGTGCATATGCACACATGCACACACCATGCATGCATACATACATATACACACATGCAAAAGAACTGAAAGCTATGCTTAGATGCAGTGGAAGGGAGGTTACCACATGGGACATGCCCATATAGGTACCATCTATTTGTGGGGCTCCTGGTCTTTTCTGATCCAGAAATCAGACTTCTAGTTAGATGCATATTATGTTTTTGAAAGTTGCCAGCAGAAATTGGCTGTTCCTTTCTCACTGTACTCGGTATTCACTGCCTGTCCGTTCCCTTTGCCTCTTCCCTGGAGGCTAACTTTGCATGCACTGTCTCTGTAACCAGCTAGTGAGCTGGCTTCCTACCTGCCGCCTCTGCTGACATCATGGTTGTTGGTAGCAACATCTTTGTATTTTCTGTTCTCTGCCCCCCCCCCTTGCGTGTGTGTGTGTGTGTGTGTGTGTGTGTGTGTGTGTGTGTGTGTGTAGAATGTGTGAGAAGTGTGTGAGCTGAAGCCAGAGGAGGATGTCTGGTAGCCCGCTTTGACACCACACACTATTCTTCCGAGATAGAGTCTGACAGAATCTAGAGCTAGGCTGGCAGCCAGCAAGCCTCAGTGGTCTTCCCGTCTCTGCCCCCTTGATGCCCTGCGGCTACAGGAGTGTGAGCACAATCATACCCAGCCTTTTACTTGGATGCCTGGGATTTGAACTCAGGTCCCCATACTTGTGCAGCAGGTACTTGAACCTGGTGAACGATCTCCCCAGTTTCCTGTAGACGAATTGCTAACCAGTCTTATTAAATAAAAAACATGGAGCCAGATAAAGTGGTGAAAACCTGAGAGATCAGGGAAATAGGAAAAGCCACAAGCTAACCTCACCTCACCGACACCTCAGTCTCTAAAAACAGCTACTTGCTGTGTCTCCACGCCTATATACCTTACTGTTCTGTTCTCTCATTGGCTCCCTCAGCCCAGCTACATTACTTCCTCTTCCTGCCCAGCTCTGTCACTTCTTGTCTCTGTACAGACCTCCAGACGTCTGGTTAGTACTGGGATTAAAGGCGTGTGTCACCATTGCCTGACTTTTACTGTAGTGGCTGGCTTTTCCCTCTGATCCTCAGATAAATTTTATTGGGGGACACAGTATATTGGGGGACACAATACATCACTACAGTTTCCTATTTTCTCTCCTTCTGGGAAACTTTGCTGGGGTTGTAAGGCCCATTTCAGTTACTCCCTTTTTTGAGGAAATGTTGGGAGATCTCCCTAAAAGGTTAAGGTGCCTCTTTATTTTTACCCTTGGGCCTCCTCCTGCCTCCTGCCAGCTGTCACAGTTATACTGCATATAATGTAAGTCTGTCGAGACTGGGGGTCTCGGGCCAGCATCTGGAGGCTGAATCCTTATCACTTTTCTATCCCCTGTGGTACCCAGTACGGAGAGCCACAATGGAATAAGAATTGAATAAAAGTATTTTTGACTATTTATAATTATAGCTATCCATTTATTAATTGCTTGCTATGTGTAAATTTTTAAAATTATTAAAAAAATCACAATGACTAATAAGACAGACTGCAACAATTCTGACATGTGCCTTAAGAAAGGATGATAATGTCCTGTACTTGCCACTGTTGTGTGTACCCTCAACTTCATCTTCTTTCCACCTCCAAAGGTGACCTCTAAATGAAATTAGCATCCTTAAACTTTATGTACAAGGTGCATATTGCATTCAGGCTCTTGCATAAGTGAGATTTCTTTGTGCATATTGTCATTTAATTTTACCAAAGGAGATAGATGTTAGGTATCTATTCATAAATGAGGAGTCCTGAGCACAGAGAAACTAAATAATAAATTCAGGGTTATAACTAATAGGAGAGACTGTATTTGAAAACCAGTTGTGGGGCTGCTCTTCTAAGAGGCCCTGGGTTTGATTCCTAGCACCCACAAGGTGACTCACAGCCATCTGTAACTCCAGTTCCAAGGGTTTGTATGCTCTTATCTGGCCTCAGAGGGAACCAGCCATGTACATGGTGCACAGACATGCATGTAAAACACCCATGCATATAAAACAAAATAAATAAATCTTAAGGGAAAAGAGAAAACAGCATTGTGATGATGCACACCTGTAAATGTGTACTTGGGAGGAGATGTGGAAGCAGGAGGACCAGAAGATCAAGGTCTTTGAGGTGACATATGCCTTTAGTCCCAGCACTCCATGGCAGAGGTAGATGCTTCTCTATGGGTTTGAGGCCAACGTGTTCTACATAGAGAGTTCCATGTCTGTCAGGGTGACATAGTAAGTCAGTCTCTCTCTCTCTCTCTCTCTCTCTCTCTCTCTCTCTCTCTCTCACACACACACACACACACACACACACACACACACACACACACACAGGTCAACCTTGGTTACCTTGGTTATATAGTGAGTTCAGGACCAGCCTAGAATATACCAGACCCTGTCTGAAAAAGAAAAAGGATGTGAATGCATGTCCGTCTGGTTCAAAGCCTGTATGCAGGAGCTGGAATGATAGCTCAGTTGGTCAAGGACTTGCCTTGCAAGCATGAGGACCTGAGTTTGATCTGCAGCACCCATGGGAAAAAGTCGGGCATGATAGTGCTTGCAGTCCCCAAACCAGGGAGTCCTACTGGCTGAGGAGGTGGAGATAGGCAAGATCCTTGTAGCCTACTAGACTAGCTCTAGGCCAGTGAGAGACTCTGTCTCAAAAAATAAAGTGGCATTCCCTGAGGAACAATGGCAGAGGTTGACCTCTGGCCTCTGCATGCAAGAGGCCACACATCTGTACACGTCCATGCATTGCATAGAAACTATCAAGTACTTTCTAAAAATAACCTGGTATTAATATGTTATAAACATTATTAGCTATCACTGCCTTAGCTTCTGCCATTTTGGTCCCTTTCCCTTTCCTTTCCTTCCTAGATTTATGGATATATTCTACCATACCTGATTCTTTATGTGGATGCTGGGGATCTGAACCTGGGTCCTCACACTTGCCTAGGACTTTAGGAAATGAGCCATCTCCCTAGCCTCCCTTCCATTTTAAAAATGTCCTCCATTATTAAAATTCATCAGTTCAGATGTATGGGCAACTTAGCACAGTGGGAGGTTGGAGTCTCAGCTTTCGGTCAGCTGTGAGGTTAGGGAGCCATCTCTTTACCTCCTTAGGCAGGCACTGTTAGGCAGAGAGAAGCTCAAGTCTCCTGATAACATACAGCCTCTTGACACATAACCAGAGGCCTTAGAAAGAGGCCAGGATAGAACATGTAGTATAATGACCTCTTATAATGACTTATAATAACCTCTCATAAGTGTTACCTTGGTACCTTTTCAGTGAAAAGGGATTCTTCTTTTTTTTAAAAATAATTTATTTTCTGTGAATTGGTGTTTTGCCTGCATATATGTCTGTATGAGAGTGTCAGGTGCCCTGGAACTGGAACTACAGACAGTTGTGAGCTGCCATATAGGTGCTGGGAATTGAACCTGGGTCCTCTGGAAGAGCAGTTAGTGAGTGCCCTTAGCCGCTGAGCCATCTCAACAGCCCCCAGAAAAGGGGTTCTTACTCCTCCATTTTTATTACCTGTTATTAACTGGGAAGCATCACCATTATTTTCTGTGTTCAAAGGCAGAAGAAGCAGAGAGAACCACCAGGCATGCTTGAGTTTTTCTGTAACCCAGACAGGCCCCCTGAGTAGCTGGGATTACAGGCCTGTACCACAGGCCCCACTTAAAATGTTAACCATTGGAGATCTCAGTTTGCTCTAGACAATTATCTTGCATCCACAGAAAGGTTGTTTTAGGAAGGGATGGGATTTCTCTGAATGAATGTCCTTCAGGCCATGTAGACATGAAATAGTTCGAGCCATCCTACTTCAGGATGCTGACAAGGAGGGGTCTCAAGGAAGCATCTCTGACATTTCATCCTCCCTGAGCTGCCCCTAATCCTTCCCAGGTTGTCCTTCATGCCCATGGTGTAGTAGGCACTGTTGAAAGGCTTTGTATTTGTTAGTTGAATATTGCCCTAACCTATGCCACACAGCTGTTAGTCTCACCTTCTGTGAAGTTACCTCGACACCAAATGAGTAGATACTGAACCCCTGTTCCGGAAGGTTCCCCAAGGAAAGTTATGTTCCCATGAGCGAATTCACCAGCTGGTCAACACATAATCTTCTTTCACGTATCTGTTGAAGGATACCTCACTATTGATCATTAATATTGAACTCATGGGGAACAGCTGCTATATGTCATGTGGGCGTGGAGTTTATTTAGTACCTGTCTTTTATTATTTTTTGTTTTTTGTTTATTTGGAGCTGAGGACCGAACCCAGGGCCTTGCACTTGCTAGGCAAGCGCTCTAGCACTGAGCTAAATCCCCAGCCCTTATTATTTTGTTTTGTAGAACTCAAGCTGACTTCAGACTTGCTGTGTAGCTGAGGATGATCTTGGACTTTTGATCCTTTGACTCTTAACTTCCAAGCACTGGGATTTTAGGTTCACACGACCATACCTGGTTTATTCAGTGCTGGGGATCGAACCTGGAGATTTGTGCATGTGAGACAAGCACCTGCCACTGAGCCACCTCTCTCTCCATCCCAAACACATGCATTTTCACATTTCAGTGTCACACTTGGGGGCATCCTAAACAGCCAGATCACCAGTGAAAACTACAAAAATATGCCACAATAAAACTTTTCTTTTTCATTCCACAGGGTGGACTTAGGTGACCTTTGAGTTGATTTGAGTTATATGTATTACAAAAAGGACACTTGTTGCCAGCATTTGATCTAAAACAAGAGAAGCAAAGGGTTGCCTGTTTAGCCTCGATTGGGAATGTTCACCTGAGCTTTCCCTTACTCTGCCTTCCCACGTACGACCTTAAAACTATCCATTTTAGGGTTTAGGTCAATTTTAGTGAGTGGGAAAAATTTCAAATATAAGATAAAGGAGATCAATGAACTAACGTCTACACTTAACGTTAGAAGAAACCGAGGCATAGAGAGCGCCAGTAACTTGCTGAAAGGCGTTCATAGCCGAGGCAGGATTTGCATCCTGTTACATTTTGGTGTCATTGTGAGAGCAGAGTCCTTGTAGGACGCAGAGGGGTACATCTCCAGCTGCTCACAAACTGTGTGCCAGAGATTGTGTGATGAGTGTGAGACTTTCCTTGAATTGTGGTAGCTTGGGGTCCAGAACCCTGAGCCCCTTTCCCTCTCCTGAGGTTAGAGATGAGGTACCAGTGTGGAGGAAGGACAAGGCTGGAGGGGGGAGGGCTGGTGGCATTTGAAGGGGTCCTCTCCTGCTCTCACATGTGTAGAGTCTTTCATTTTACGGGCTGAACTCACATGACCTTTGAGCTGATGGAATCACCCTTAGAAGGGCTTACAGAAAGTTGGCAGGTGTGTTGATGTGGGTGAGAGCTCTCAGCTTGGCATCCAGATGGCCCGGTTTTCTTCTTGCAGCACATTGTTGGATTTGCAGAGCCAGGCTTCAGCAGACTGTGAAGGGTGGATGCATCTCATCCCTGACTTCCTGTGCCAGAGAGTGCTTCACAGGAGTCAGTGGAGACATTTGGGGTTCCACTGTGGGAGAGTGCCTTGATCCATGAATCCCATTGAGGGCTGACACATTTACCTTCTTGAGACAGAGAGCAAAGATGGAAAACATGGGGTGTAGACTGAACTTTCTTTCCTGCCTGATCCTGCCACTGTTCAGTCCCAAATAAACACACAGAAGCTTACATTAGTTACAAACTGTTTGGTCTATGGCTCAGGCTTCTTGCTAGCTAGCTTTTTTTGTCCCCGTCCCCAGCCACCCTCCAGAGAGGGTTTCACTGTGTAGCTTTGGAGCATGTCTTGGAACTCGCTGTGTAGACCAGGCTGGCCTCAAACCCAGAGAGATCCACCTGGCTCTGCCTCCTGAGTGCTGGGATTAAAGTCGTGCGCCACCACCGCCTCGCTGCTAGCTACCTCTTAGAACTTAACTCAAATCTTGCTGCCATGTGGCTTTGTGGCATCACCTGTTCTCTCACATCTTGCTTCTCCTGGTGGCAGCTCGGAACATCTCTGTGACTCCATCCTTCTTCATCTCTGTTTTTCAGTTTGAATGTACTGCCTAACCTTATTCTGCCTTGCCATTGGCCAAACTGCTTTATTTATCAATCAGATCAATGAGAGTAACACATTCACAGCCTGCAGAAAGATATCCCACCACACACAGGCTATTCCTGGAGCTCAGAGGTCAATGTGAGTTCTGAGTGTTTCAATAACAAAGGAAAAGATCCCGTAAACAGTGAACAGCTCTGAGCCCCACTGTTTTATAGGACGTTTTCCTTTGTTGTTGAAACACTCTTAACAGTATTAATTCTGGATGGCCTGGTACTTGCTTTGTAGACTGGGCTTATCCAGAACTTATCCAGGATCCTCCTGCCTCTGCCTCCCAAGTGCTGGCATTAGAGGCATGGTACCATTTTAGTGCACAGGTGTTTTGTTTGCATGAATGTCTGTTTGCATCATGCGCTTGCCTAATGCCCAGGAGGGCCAGAAGAAGACATCAGATCCTCTGGAGCTGGAGCTGTAGGTGGTTCTAAGCCACCACGTGGGTGCAGGGAACTGGACTCAGTCCTCTGAACAGCAGTCAGTGCTCTTAACTACTGAGCCTTTCCAGCTCTTACAAGGATCACTCCGAAAGGTTTTCTTCTCTGGAAACCCACAGCAGCAGCCCTGTTCTCCTTTTGTGACTCATATCATTTAGTCATGTGACCCTGGAAGGTCCCTAGAGATGACATTTCTTTCAGTTAATCAGGTGACAGGGGAAGGTCCCTAGAAGGTGGCATTTCTTTTGGTTGTACATCATATGATCTAGGTTTCCTGGAACTTTCTAAATGTCTTGAAGTGATTATATCACTACACCTTTGTGTAAAAAGTAAACTCTGCTGAAAATACTTTATTAGAGATGTAAGAATATTTTGCTGGGCTAATAAATATCTGAACTGAGGCAGTTATATACTGTATATTCTATTTCTTTTTGCCTTTTGGGAAAATAATTTTGTTTGTTGAGACACTGTACCTGAAGAGTATACCTCTTTCAATATTTGACAGTATCCTGAATTATGTTTCAGTGTTTTGTTTTTTGTTTTTTTTTAAGCTGAGGATCGAACCCATGGCCTTGTGCTTGCTAGGCAAGCGCTCTACCACTGAGCTAAATCCCCAACCCCAGTTTTTTTTTTTTTTAGACAAGGTCTCTGTATGTAGCTTTGGCTGTCCTGGAACTCACTGTGTAAATCAGGTTGGCCTTGAATTCCCAGAGATCCATCTACCTCTGCCTCTCAAGTGCTGAACTTCACACATGTATGTTTGAATGCTGTCACAGACAAGACATTTAGTAAGAGCTGTACAGGGCACACTCCTGTAACCACCAATCAAGATAAGAGATGGATGTTGCTCCCCCCTCCCATCCCCGCCCTGATCTTATCTAGACTTTCATCAGACTTGTCCCCTCCCGTTTCTTTATAGCCTCACCACTTCTCTGTGCGTCTTAAAGACGCAGCCTAGCTTGGCCTGGAAACTTCACAGGAATGGGCAAACCTTCAAACCTTGTGCGCTCCCACAAGCCTCTCTGCACTTTGTAGATTCCTTCATGCTGTTGTGGTGAGCTCGCTTCCTGCTGCATGGCGTGTCCGTCACCCTCACCCTTCCTATTAGTGGACTTGGGAGTGGTTTCTAGTTCAGTGCTACCATAGCATGTTTCTAAGGTCAGCACAGACCGTGGAATTATTCATCCTCTCTGTGGTCTTCTCCTGGTTCTTTAGATATGCTAAACAAACCCCCTAACTCAGTGCCTCTGTGCATCTTACCCTCTCTGTCTGGAATGTTCTTTCTCTGGCACGGACAGCTCTTACTTCCTTCAGCTCTCTACCCAGTCGTCTATATCAGAGAGCGCTTCTCTGACCGCCATGTCCAACCCCGCTCCATCCCCTCTTCCTGAACCTCTCTGTGTATTTCTTCGAAGTCCTGGCTGTCACCTGACAGAAACACATGTGCTTATCATCTGTTCCTCCCACAAGACTCTGAAGCCCAAGTCTCATCCTTTCAATCCGCTGAACAGTGGGAACGGTTTTCTGTGAGCCCAATGACATAGATGCCGGCCTCATCTCTCCTCTTTGGGGGCCCGTGAATTGGGGAAGCAAATGTTCAAGAACTCAGCAAATATTTATTGATTATCTGTTGTGTGCCGGGTACTATGTTAGACACTGGCAATAAACTACTGAGCAAAGCTATGGCCAGACCCCGTTCCTCTTACATCCTCTAATGGTGCTAAGCAAAGGACACACAGACAGTAAATATAACAAGTAAAGTAGGAATTGAGCATGTACAAAGAGATGGATAGAGCTGAAGAGGGAGGCATGATCACAGTAGATTGGCCACAGCAGGCCTTGAGCAGGTGATGTGTAGAGGGAGAGCCATTACAGAGGGCTAACAGGACCTGACTGACATTTCCAGAGAGTCGGTCACTCTAGCTCTTGGATTAAGAAGAGAAGGCACAGGTTGGAGAAACGGCTCAGCTGTTAAGAAAACTTTGCTGCTTTTGCAGAGGACCTGGGTTTGGGTCCCAGCAGCCACAAGATGCCTCACAACTATCTGTAACTCCAGTTTCAGGGGATCTGATGCCCTTTTTCTGGATTCTCTGGGCACCAGATACGCATGTGGTGTAATATATACATACAGGCAAAATTAACAGTCATACACTTACTATTAAGGAGGAGGAGGAGGAGGAGGAGGAGGAGGAGGAGGAGGAGGAGGAGGAGAAAAGAATAGACTAGAAAAACAAACTCCTACAGGAATTCTCTTGGAAGACATAAGAAGCCCTGGTTCAGGGTGTAATGGGGGAGGTGGGTATTTTTTGAACACAGGACCAGTTGGATTTTCTGATGAACTGGAGATAGGGGTTGAGGGATTCAGGATAGCTTTGTGTTTTTTGGCCTGAGCAGTATGAAGGTGGAGCTGCCATCATGGGAGTTGGGGAGCCCACTAGCAGCAAGGTCCTTGTTTGGGTCACATTTAACTGATGCTGTCTGTCAGACGTCTCACTGGGGAGAGGAAGTCGGAAAGTTGGGAGAGGGATTCAGGGGCTGGTTTGGGAATCTTCCTCATATGGATAGACTTTAAAGTCAGGTGACTAGATGACCCAGCCAGGAGTCTGGGCAAGAAGAGGGGGGGAGGAGGCTGGAGCCTCAGCTTCTGAGACCTTCCAGTGCCTCCTCAGGGAATCAGTGCTGCCCTGCTGGCTTCCGGGAGTTCCCAGGTATGCAAAACTAGGGTCTGCTTTAGCTGAGGGGATGGAAAGCCCAAAGGGAGACCACGAATCTGAGGGGCCTGAACCCCGAGGAACCTGAGGTTCTCATCCTTCATTTCCAGGGATGCCACTTCTGTCATGTGTGAAGGTAGATAGTGCTTAGAAAAATGTCACAATGTTTAAATCAACAAAGTTTAAACTTGGGGTAACAGATGTTTGTTTATTTATTTATTAGAGACAGGGTCTCACTGTGTAGCTCTGGCTTTCTTGGAACTAGGCTGGCTTTGAACTCATAGAGACCTGCCTGTCTCTGCCTCCTAAGTGCTGGGATTAAAGGCATGCGCCACTACGAAGGCTTGGGTAACAGATGTTTAAACATTGGATCAAGTAGGTTTAAAAACATAAACAGAAACAAACAAAACAAAACAAAAAACGAGCCAGGCAGTGGTATAATCTCAGCACTCGGGAGGCAGAGACAGGCAGATCTCTGAGTTCGAGGCCAGCCTGGTGAGTTCCAGGACAGCCAGGGTTCTTACCCAGAGAAACCCTGTCTCGAAAAACAAAACAAAACCAACCCCCTGCCCCTGCACACACACAAACCAAAACAACAACAACAAAAACCCCCCCCCCAAAAAACCCCCCAAAACCCCAACAAAACAAACCAGACCATCTTAGAAGAAATGAGAACGGGTCAGAAGAAGGAAAGGAGGAAGGACAGAAAGAAATGGAGGGAGAGGGGACGGAAGGGCGTGAGAGAGAAAGAGGAGAGGGGATGAGCAGGGTAGAGCGCTCTCAGAGTCTCCTGCTCCTGCACAGGCAAGTGTCAGTGGAAGGAGTTGGCCAGCTCCTGGTGGGGAGTTGGACAAGGAAGCCTTGGGCAGAGAAAGGGGAGGATCCCAGAGCTTCCTGAGGTCTGTGTGTCCAGACTCAGGATTCGCTGTTCGTAGTGTCAATCATCTTTCTATCAGCCGCCCCAAGGCCCAGGATCAGAGCAGTGAGGTCACTGGAACTTCTGGCCAGCAGCCATCCAGTATGTGGGATTTTGTGGGTCTTTTCAGAATCTTTTTTACACCAGGTCCTTGTTCCTTTACCGCTGTGAGGAATCCCAGGCTTTGCCTGGAAATGGCTTTCATGCTGACAAGCACTTTGCAAACATGTCCCCAGGCAGATTTTTTTTTTCCACTTACACGCATTGAAAGTAGGCTCCTGATGGTTTGGGTCTTATGCCCTGAGGTGAGATTAGGGTGAAATTCAAGACCTCCCCTTAGGGAGTGGGGGAGTTAGCTTCTGTATGGGTTGTGACATCAGAGCTGCTTCTCAAATGCCTGAGGTTCATACAATATTTATTATCAGCAGATGGTGGCCAGGGGCAAAGGGGCCGCTCTCACTTTCTCTAGAACCTTTTAGACATGGTTATATGAGGGGGGAAGAGGGGGAGGCTGCTGGCTGGGAGCCCCCTTCCTTCGTGTGTTCTCCCAAGGCTCCTGAGGCTCCTGGGTCCACTCTGGACTGGGTTCACACACCTGCCCACTTCCTGGTCTGGGGCTCACGAAGGTTCCCAAGCAGCTTTTCCTCGTGTTATTTTTTGCTTTATGCTTTTCAGCCTGGTCTCTCCTGGCTGCTTTCAGAGTAAGGTGGATTGATGTGGTTGCTGGAGTCAAGGGGCCTGCGATGATCAAGACTGGGGGAGTCGGGGAGCTGGCCAGACATTATACTTCCAGTGCTCCTCAAAGAGCTCACACCTATGGTTCTTTCTGAATAATGGTGTGTGCGTGCATGCGTGCGTGCATGTGTGAGTGTGCACATGTGCATAAGTGGGTGGGTGCATGCCGGTGCATTTGGAGATGAAAGGATGTCCTTGGGTATCATTTTCAGGAACTGATCCTCTTTCGTTTGAGACAGGGTTCTTTGGCTGACTCAGAACTCCCTGGTAGGCCAGGCTGGGATTATAAAGGTGCCCTACGGTACACACACCCATGCTGCAAATGCAGCCTCTTTTCCCACTGAGCTTTCTCTGCAGCCCCTCGAGCATTCTTTTGACAGTCACTGCTAGAACAATCAATCACTTCTATAGAGACTTGGAGGCAGTACTCCAGCTTCCCTCTGCTGGGAGGGGGAGACTTATTAGTACTGAAGAGCATGGCCCCCAGGGGTCCTGGTGAGGAGACACTGGGGTGGGACAGTTGTAGCTCTGCAGAGCCGAATAGGCTTAGGGGGGTGAGGGGAGGTCACGGACCCCCCTGGAGAGGCCCTGTTCTCTCAGGGCAGCACCCACCGCCGGTTCTTTCCTGCTTTCCATTGTTCCGTTGTCTCCTGAGTATCAGTGACTAGGCAGAGCTTGAGGCTCTTCAGGGGCTAACTTCAGAACCCCGCCCTGATTGAGGGCAAGCCTAGCTGTGGGGAGAACTCGGTAGGGAACACCCGTCGGTGGATTGAGCATTTCTATGTATGTTAAATTTTAACCTTCCTATTATGTGTCTCTCCAGTTTGCAGATGAAGTGGCTAGCATTTCACATCAGATGAAGTTTGTGTGTGTGTGTGTGTGTGTGTGTGTGTGTGTGTGTGTGTGCATGCAATTCAGTCCCTGTGAGGTGATTGCTCTGCCTTGGGGCTGGGGCGTTCAGTTACTGTCATGGGGTAATTGATCCCACTTAGGGGATGATCTCATCATGAAGTGGTCTGTTCATGAGTGAGGCTTCAGTGTTCCTGGAATCCATGTGACCGGACTACAAGTCTAGGGGATACTGGAAACTTCTAGGCCAGACTCCAGGGGATCCAGAGCAGGATGTTGTAAAAGCTGACAGCTGGACTCTCCACCAGTCTGGAAAATACCACATTTATCTTATCTTCCCGCTTTTGCTCTTGAAGAGGGATGAGATAGGTTAGGTAAATTCTGTGCTAATGGACTCCGTATTACTAGTTTCTCAACAGACACTCCTTCAATGATTAACACGGTCCGTGCAGGCTGGAACAAGAGTCTGACCCGGAGTTTTAAGACAAAGGAGACAAATGAAACCAGAAGGCAGACGCACCAAACTTTGTCCCCTCACTCTTGGCTATCCATTGGCCAACAGGTCCAAGCGAAGGGTCAGTGCTACCGGTGCTGGTGAGCAGAGGCAGTCTCTCAGTCTCTCTATGACACAGTTGCTCAGTGAGACCCCGTCAGGGACTCACTCTGGAAGGTTGTCAGCCTTTCCTTGGAGAAGTTTAGTTCTTTTGTTTGTTTGTTTTCGAGACAGGGTTTCTCTGTGTAGTTTTGGTGCCTGTCCTGGATCTCGCTCTGTAGACCAGGCTGGCCTCGAACTCACAGAGATCCTTGGCTCTGCCTCCCGCGAGCTGAGACTAAAGGCGTGTGCAGTTTTGTTCTTATCTATCAAGTGGGATAGTGCCCCTAGTCCTTCCTGCCCCGGGAGGGGTGGAATGGGAGACCCCTAGATACAAGTGCTGTGGTTGATGGCTTACAGGTTGCAAGAGCTAGTTAGGCAAAGAGAACCTACTCATCATCATCATGCTCCCTGCCATGATGCTAACGGACTGAGCCTGAAACTATAGGCAAGCCCCCAGGTCAATGATGCCTTTGCCGTGGTCATGGTATCTCTTCACAACGGAGAAACAGTGACTAAGACACACACCCCTCCTCATGTGACAGTGGGTTGAGACATCACCCCCCCAGCCACGCAATTTCCTTATTCCTTCTTCGGTTCTCGCCTTTGATCTGACCCGTCTAAGCCTGTGGGACAAACGCCTAACACTGTCTTCAATCTGACATCAAATCACGTGTTACCGAGTTCCTGCAGTGTGTGTGCATGAGAGTTTGAAGTACCCCAGTCTGTGGGCACGTGAAGCCTCCCTCTGTGTGCTGCACTTTCTTACTTTGCCCTTGCTCCGTCTTTGGGGGAAAAGGCTGATGTTGTCTCCATAGAAACTCCTAAACTTCCTTCAACTCTCATGCAATTGGTCACATCTGCCTTTCTGCTCTTACATCATCTTGTGCTGCGAATCGTACTTACCTTACTGAACTGTGAGGGCAGAGACAGCATCCTGTTTCCACACACACAAAGTATTCAGATATCAAAATCTGTGATTTTGATCAATAGCCACGAGTGAGGGTTTTGAGTGAGTGAATGAGTTCAGCATGCTATTGAAGCCTGTGTGCACGGAGCACCAAGGCATCTATTGCCCCTCCCCTTTCATTGGCTCGTCATTTTCTTTCTCCCTCTCCCCCTCTCTCCTTCTCCCTCTCCCCCTCTCATTTTTTGAGGCAGTTTCCTCTGTGTAGCCCTGGCTGGCCTGGAACTGGCTCCATAGACCAGGCTGGTCTCGCACTCACAGAGACCCGCCTGCCTCAGCCTCCCGAGTGCCGGGATTAAAGGTGTGCGCCACCACCGCTCGGCCTGTATGGCCCTTCTTTTAAAGATTTATTTATTTGTTATGTATACAGCATGTATGACTGCAGGCCAGAAGAGGGCACCAGATCTCATTACAGATGGTTGTGAGCCACCATGTGGGTGCCGGGAATTGAACTCAGGACCTCTGGAAGAGCAGCCAGTGCTCTTAACCTCTAAGCCATCTCTCCAGCCCCCTCTCCCCACCCGTTGCCCTGGTTTTCCTGCGTGGGTCCTGGCTGTCTTTCCCAGGTCTGAGGGCTTGACTGACAGCCTGATCTGTACCCACTTACTTTAGCCCTGGGGCACCTCTCTTGTGGGACAGCTCTGCTGGTTCCCAGTCTGGTGACTGGTTCTTGCTTTCTGTTGTGAGATTTCCTGGGTGCCAACTTCCAGGTGTGTCATGTGTGTGTGGATGTCTTGGCAGTTTCCCTCAGCTTACCCATCATCTGCTCTCATCCCCCGCTTCCCAGGTCCTTCTGTTTTTCCTGAATGCCTTCTGTGCATTTTCACCAGCTCTACCCTCATGTTACACACTTGAAATTTGCTATCCCACGGCCACTGGGGATTCTCATTCTGCCTCAAAATAGCATCACTCTTTATCCAGGTAAATAACTCGGAGCTAGGGTGGCCTTGACTCCTCCCATGCCCTTGCCGCCCTCTCCCACTGAGTTCAACTTGAATACCCTGCTTCTTCCGTGTGCAGTCATGCATGGCACACTTTTCATCAGCTCCACACTGTCATTCAAATCCTGTCCTCCATCGTCTCTCACTTGAGTTACCTAACTTGCTTGTGTATGGATCTGTGCATTCTGGTGCTAGGGATCAAGCCAGGGCCTTGCACACCTCAATCCCATCTTTGTTTTCTCCTTCCTTCCCTTTGTTCCTTTTTTTTTTTTTCAGCTGAGGATCGAACCCAGGGCCTTGTGCTTGCTAGGCAAGCGCTCTACCACTGAGCTAAATCCCCAACCCTTTACTCCTCTTTTGATACACACAGTATCTCTGTGTAACACAGGCTAGCCTCAAGCTTGCTCTGCAGCTCAGGCTGCCCTTGAAGTCATGATTCTTGGCCTCAGCTTCCCATGTAGTAGGATTGCAGGCCTGTGCCCATGCCTGGCTCCACACCTTTTGAATCTTCTCCTGACATCTCTCGCGCATTCCCCGCACTTAACCTGGGAAGATCTTTTTTAAGATGTTGATGCTGCTCATGTCTCATGACAATCCTGCCTTTGCTCACGACGAGTAACTCTACCCTAGAAAAGCGTTAGGTGCATGACCCAGGGAGTCCTGCGTCGTTAGCTCTGAGCTGCCTGACCAGCCTCTCTCATTTTTCTGACGCGTGTTCCCTTTCTTCCAGGGTAGCCACCGAGTTTCCTCATAGGCCTCCCTTACTGGTACCTCTGTTGTTAGCTGCCTCCTTACAGTTCTGGCATGACTTCTGCATTATGCCTGCCCATGATGTCCACTGCTGCTAGGATCTTCTGCCAGCCATCATAGATATGCTCTCACAATGCCCCCTTTACAGCACTTAACCATAGTTTTTAATTATATAGCCGTGTGATCATCCAGTAGAAATTTCCTATTCTTGGTTCTAGTGAGGACCAGACACAGGAGTCATGTCCATATGCTCATAGTTTTACTGGTCCCCGTGATTAAGGTGTAATCATGCTTCATACATGTTATTAGAGGAAGTGAGTAGCCCCCATGTGGTTGGCCCTGTTTGTCCTGTCCTTCAGAAGTTAACTAAGGCTATGTATAGGCATGTCCTGTGTGTGACACTCCATCACTAGCCTCCCTGAGACTCAACATGGGCAGACCTTATAAAGGAAAAAAATCACGAAACAAAAGTACAAAACAAGCAACGGAACTTTCCCTTTCCATGTATGTGTGTTTTGCATGTATGTGCATATAGGCACACATGTATGAGGGCGTGCAGGTTGTGGGTACATATGGAGGCCAAGCATTTATATCAGATCATCCTCTGTTACGCTCCCACCTTTTTTCATGAGGCAGAGTCTCTCAGTCAGGCACAGATGTGCCAATATTATAGCTAGTCTTGCTAGCCAGCTTGCTCTAGGACTCTCCTTTCTGCACCTTCTGAGGCTGGACTTACAGGTGGGCTGCCATTCCCGCCCGGCTTTCACCGCGGTTCTGGGGAT
The DNA here is from genome assembly GCF_903995425.1 of Onychomys torridus. Taxonomy (NCBI): domain Eukaryota; kingdom Metazoa; phylum Chordata; class Mammalia; order Rodentia; family Cricetidae; genus Onychomys; species Onychomys torridus. Next base: position 56,532,558 of record NC_050465.1, on the reverse strand, counting down.
TCAAACTCTGGTCCTCAGCCTGGTGCAGCAAGTGGTTTTTGCTTTTGTTTCACTATGTATGTATCCTTGACTGGCCTGGGACTTGCTAGGTAGAGCAGGCTAAGCCTCAAACTCATTGAGATAAACCTTCCTCTGCATCGGGAGTGCTGGGGTTAAAGGTGTGCACTCCTGTCCTTGGACCCAATTAAAAACAAAGAAATGTGAATGGGCATTTTGGCTGCTTGCATGTATTGGACTGGTACCCTTGGAAGTCAAAAAGGTTGTTGGGTCCCCTGGAACTGGAGTTACAGATGGTTATAAGTCACCATGTGGGTGCTGGGACTTGAACCTGGGTCCTCTGGAAGAGCAGCCAGTGCTCTTAACTGCTGAACCTTCTCTCCAAGCTGTAGTTGGAGATCTTCTCTCCAGGTGCCACCAAGCCCCCACGGTCCCACAACCCACATATAAAATAATCACTCAGACGCTTATATCACTTATAAACTGTATGGCTGTGGCAGGCTTCTTGTTATCTACTTCTTCTATCTTAAATTAACCCATTTCTATTAATCTATAAGTTGCCACATGGCTCGTGGCTTACTGGTACCTTACATCTTGCTTGTCATGGCGGTGGCTGGCAGCTCTCTCTGCCTCAGCCTTCCACTTCCAGAATTCTCTTCTCTGCTTATCCCACCTATACTTCCTGCCTAGCTACTGGCCAATCAGCATTTTATTTATGCAGAATGATTTCCACAGCACCAAGCAGGAAATGTTTTAATCCAATCGGCCATCATCTAGCCTACAACTGAAATTCTTAGTACTTATCATGCATTGATCATTTAGTATTTAAGTGTGTATATATTTGTTGTTTAGTGTTTAAATTTTTTTCTTGAAGCTGGAGAGATGGATCAGTAGTTAAGAGCACTGGCTACTCTTCCAGAGGACCCGGATTCAACTCCCAGCACCCTCATGGCAGCTCATAACTATCTATAACTCTCGTTCCAGGGGGATCTGTTGCTGTCACACAGACATACACACAGACAAAACATCAATGCATTTAAAATAAAAATAAATAAATTATATATTTTTTCTTACTTTATGTTTATGAGTCTCTTGCCTGCATGTATGTCTGTGCACCACAAATGTGCCTAGTACCACAGAGGCCAGAAAGAGCATCTGATCCCCTGGAACGGGAGTTACAGATGGTTATAAGCTGCCATGTGACTGGAACACTGGGTCCTCTAGAAGAACAGTCAGTGCTCTTAACTACTGAGTGATTTCTCAGCCCCAGTCATGTGTGTGTGTGTGTGTGTGTGTGTGTGTGTGTGTGTGTGTGTGTTGCTAGGAATTGCACCCATGGCCTAGCACATGCTAGGTAAGTGCTCTCCCATTGTGCTATAATGTCAGTCATACTTCAAGTCTGTTCTGTGTCTGTGACCTCAGAGCCAGTAAAAGTTCATCTCTTCATGTTGATTTTTTTGGTTGGGATCCCTAGTGTTGAATTTCATACTTAGCTGTACTAATTACTTCTTTTTTATATATGTGATTATATTGGTTTTCTAATATTTGTATTATTTATTACTTACCTATTTTATTTTATGTAGTCTTGGTTTTGGAGGACAGAGTCTCCTTGTGTAGCCCAGGCTGGCCTTGAATATGTGAGATTGTCCTGCTTTGCCTCCCGAGTGCTGGTATCACAGGCATGTGCCGCCCCACCTGGCTGGTTTATGTTATTTAAAACAGTGTTACTTGTACAGGTCAGAGTTCAACATGTAGAGTTGGTTCTCTCCTATGCGTAAATTCTAGGGGGGTTGAACTCAGGACATCACACTTGACCTCTACCTGCTGATCCATCTTATCCTTTTTGTTATAATTTACATGTTTTCATTTATATTGTAAAACACACATAGGTGATATATAACATGTTGTACATATATAAGGTGTATAATATATAATACACGCATATAACAAAATCTTTGTGCTTGCTTTCTTTATTTCACAGTGGTAACAATCCGTATTCTTCATTTGGAGCAACTCTAGACAGGGATGATGAAAAGAATTTATGGAGCATGCCTCATGATGTGTCCCACACAGAGGCAGATGATGACAGGATCTTGTACAACCTGATAGTCATTCGTAATCAGCAGACCAAAGACTCGGAGGTAAGCACCTTTTGATATCTCACTACGTTCAGCTGATATATACTAGGTAGTAAGAAGTTGCTGTGATGGGGCTGGGGCGGAGCTTGGCTTTGTCAGCCGAGTGCCTGTTGTGCAAACACGAGGCCCCGAGTTTGATACCCTAGAACTCTTGTAAAAAGGCTGGGCATGGCAGCACATGCCTGTAATCTCAATGCTGGGGAGGCTGAGACCCAGGAGGATCCCTGGGTCAGCCAGTCCAGCTGAGTCAGTGAGCTCCAGATTCAGCGAGAGGTCCTGTCTCTAAAGGTAAGATGGAAGGCTGGAGAGACGGCCCAGCTGAACAGCGCTTGCTCTGGAAACCTGTTGACCCGAGTTGGGATCCGCAGAACCCAAATAAAAGTCAGCTGCACATGAGCTGGCAATCCTAGCATGCCCCTACTGGGAGATGGCAGGCAGAGGCAGGAGAATTGCCAGAAGCCCACTCGTGTGCCGGCTAGCCTGGAATACACAGCAACAAACCGCAAGGAAGACCTTGTTTCAAACAAGGTAGAAGCAAGGATCGATGCCAGAGGTTGTCCTCTGACCTACAGACACACACACACACACTTTGGCGCATGTGTGAGTGTGCTCATATATGTCCACACATACAGGGATAACGACCCTGTCTCAAAAACAAACAAACAAACCAAAAGAAGACCATCTGGGTTGAAAGAATGAAGCATTGACTACATGGTCAGGTGGTCAGGCTGATTTTGAACTCTTGAGCTTAAGAAATCCTTCTGCCTCATCTTACTTTGTAGCAAGAATCTTAAAAGTTCTTATTAATAAAAACAAACCCAGGAGCTAGGTATTGGGGTGAATGCTGGAAGATCAGAGAGATAGAACAGGCCACAGCCACCTCACCTCACCAGTTCCTCAGCTGATCCTGTTTCCTCAGACTGGAAGCCTCTGAGTCCTCATCCGGAATGAATCTCAGCTGAACTGCTACTCAAAAGCCTAAAAGCTTAACCAGCTCTAGTTCCTGGTTTTCACACCTTATATACCTTTCTGCTTTCTGCCATCACTTCCTGGGATTAAAGGCGTGAGTCACCATGCCTGGCTGTCTCCAGTGTGGCTTTGAACTCACAGAGATCCGGATGGATCTCTGCCTCCCAGGTGATAGGATTAAAGGCATGTGTGTGCCACCATTTTCTGGCCTCTATGTCTACTATCTAGTGGCTGTTCTGTCCTCTGGAAGACCAGCCATTGCTCTTAACCTCTGAGCCATCTCTCCAGCCCCAAAACCAGCTTTAATTTTTAGTTGAACTGGGACTACAAGAAGACCAATAGTGTGAAATGTCTTTAGAGAAGAGCAGAAACAAACATTTAGGAAGATTTATGAAATTAATAGATGATATACCAATAGGCCATTTTATTCTTTTTCTTGGGACATTTTTTTTTTTTTTAGATGATCACCACATTACTTGGTAGTAGGGACTCAGCCTACAGATAAGTTGTGTGAAATGAAAGACAAATATCTTAGCAGTGTGCATTAGTAATTGTTAATTATGGTTGGTGTTGATAAACTTGCTTGATACCATGATGGGACTCATTTTTCATGATTACCGTAACAGTATACATTAGATGTAAGACAGTGCTGTTGAAGAACAGAGAGAAGGATGGCTTGAAATCTTAAGTCATTCATCTCTTCTTATCTTTCCAGTTGTTCAACAAGCCACAGCTAGATAATTCAGATTGAAATGTGAAGGGTGGTTTGTGTTACCACTAGTTCTGAGTTAGTGGGACCTGAAATAATGGTTGTGTGTGTGTTGGTATGCACAATGCACGCTTGTTTGCATCTTTATAGGTTTTAAACTGTTCGTGTGGATCAGATAGCCATGTGATTTAGAATGCTTTTTACAATAAGTATTTGTTTTAAAACATAATTTATTTTTCTTTTATGCTCATAAATTTTACACATTTACCTGCATGCATGCCTGTGTGAGGGTGTCAGAAGCTCTGGAACTGGAGTTACAGACAGGTGTGAGCTGCCATGTAGGTGCTGGGAATTGAACCCGGGTCTTCTGGAAGAGAAGCCAGTGCTCTCAGCTGCTGAGCGGTCTCTCCAGCCCCCTACAGTAAGTCTTGAAACACTCCTAAGGACTAAAGAGGGGCATGGGGAATACTAGAATATAAAAACAAGGATCTGTGTGTAAGGACAGCAAAGAGGATTGTGGTTCCTCCATTCTTTGAAAAGTAGTAGTATTAGAGTATTGTACAAAATAATTTCCTAATAATGTGACTGAGGCTGACTCCTGTGCTTGCTGGCTAGCTCAGAGTAGACACCCATAGCAAATAAACAGGGCATGTTTATTAGTATTTTACAGCTGTTCAGAGTAAAGAGAGTAAGAAGCTCTGAAAGAAAGCCCTTGGGCGTGTTGTGGCCTCGTTAGTGAGAACTGTTTGTTTCTTTTGATTTGTTTTTTGAGACAGGGTCTCCCAGTGTAGCCCAGGCTGACTTGGGATTCGCTATGTAGACCAGGCTGGCCTGGGACTCACAGAGATCCGCCTGCCTTTGCACCACCCTGCCCAGCTCTTAGGGGTGACTTTAGAAGTGCCCGTGTTCTGGTGTGATTCCGTTGCCTTTGGTTAGAGTTGCAATAGAGAAAGGTGGTTCCCTGGTTCTGACGGGCTAGAGCTTCCTGCAGCAGCTCTAGGGGGTTGTTTGCACTGAGCCCTGCAGCTCTCCTGGGAGGAGCTCTGGTGCCTGTCTTCTGGGTGTGTCTCTGCGACAAGGGACAACAGGTGCCCCAGAACACTCCCCCAGTGCAGTTTTCCAAGTCAGCCAGGTATGGATGGCCGATGGCCGATGGCCTAGAGGTTTTCGTTGTTTTCTTTCTTTCTTTCTTTCTTTCTTTCTTTCTTTCTTTCTTTCTTCCTTTCTTCCTTTCTTCCTTTCTTCCTTTCTTTCCTTCTTTTTTCTTTTTTGAGCTGAGGATCGAACCCAGGACCTTGCGCTGCCACTGAGCTAAATCCCCAACCCTCGTTGTTTCTTTTTCTTGCTCAAGAAATGATATCAAGCTTGACTCTCAGAGAGTATTACTAAGAAAGATAACCAGATAAATAACATGAAGATTTGATGGTTATTACTCATGAAATGATTTGAAATATCTGTTCACAGGGCTTCCCATTATTAGAAAAAAGTATAAAAGTAATAATACAATTAATAAAAAATGGTTGTATGTCCTTTCAAAAATTGAAATGAAAGCACATAAGTTATTCATTTCTCACAGACTGGACTATAGATCACATAGTCTTCTGCACCTTGTTTGTTTTCCTGCTTAATGTGTTCTGGACACATTTCCATTTCTGTATGCTTACATTTTCTTTATTGCTTTTGGAGACTTTCTGGTACTCTGTCGCATGGGTTTTTTACTGTTTATTCAGCCAGTACAGATTACTGTTGAGGTTAATTCCTTTTTTGGTATTAGAAGCCATGATGCAGTTGGACGTCTAGAAAGATGGCTAGGACCTTCCTTGTCTTTTTCAGGCGTTGCATTCTTGTGTCACATTTAAAATGGAAACTAAGAGGGCTGGCGAGATGGCTCAGTGGTTAACAGCCCTGGCTGCTCTTCTAGAGGACCCAGGTTCAATCCCCAGCATCCACGTGGCAGCTCACAACTATTTGTAACTATAGTTCTAGGGAATCTGATACCATCTTCTGGCCTCCATGGGTACCAGGTACCTGCAAGGTGCATGTACATATATGCAGGCAAAACAATCAATACATATAAAATAAAATAAAACAAAATAAAGAATTTAAATAGAAATTAGGAAGAACACTTGAGGGTACAGAATGGAGGTTGAAATCTGAGATGGCACCAGGGACTAGGTCAAAGGAACATCAGTGACTGACATGGTTCCCCTCCTCCCACCCAGCACCCTGAACAATATTAGCAACTCATGCTGCCTTTGTGGGCTCAGTTGCTGAGCTCTGGACCACTGTTTGCCACACAGAGGATGCGGGCCCTAAAACATTGGGACTTCTGTTTTTCAGAGCAAAACTGAAGAATCTGCATCATTATAAAATAGCCAGATTTTAAAAGAGCTCATACTAGAAAACTCACCAGCTAAACAAAATGTAAATAGATTACTAATACATAAGGACGTATAAAGTGGAGTCCACTACTACTGTATTGTAACTTTGTCCAGACCGATTGCACCATGGACTTCCCATTGTTTTTTAAGAAGAGGTAGAGGGTTGGGGATTTAGCTCAGTGGTAGAGTGCTTTCCTAGCAAGTGCAAGGCCCTGGGTTCGGTCCTCAGCTCAAAAAAAAAAAAAAAAAAAAAAAGAAGAGGTAGAAAGCTGGGCAGTGGTGGCACACACCTTTAATCCCAGCACTCTGCCAGCCTGGTCTACAGAGGGAGTTCCAGGAAAGGCACAAAGCTACACAGAGAAACCCTGTCTCAAGGAAGAGGTAGAAAGCTGGCAAGCTGGTATTCCAAACTCATTACAGTGCTATTTCCTTTCTCAAAGAGGATAGCTTTGGCATAGATTTTAATAAAACAGAGGATTTGGGTTTTAAGAATAGAATTCCATCTAATGAAAGGAGTGTAGATAATTTTCAAGTGTATTGTTTGGAAACTCAAACAGTGTATTAAGGGAACTGAACAGTGTTTCTCCTTGAGTAACACCAGGACCAAAGACCCAGGCACATTCACATTCATAAATAGGATTGTCTGAATAATGAGGAATAATTCGGAAGAGCGTATATGCTAGCTTCAGTCTCTGCATTGACCGGAGCTCCTGCTCAGTTAAGGCTGTCTTCACTCCAGATGGAAAAACATGAAGAGGAAAAGATACACAATGAAGAAAAGGCTCCCAATTTCACCGGCAGTGTCAAAAAACATGGAAAGTAACCTCATTTGACTGTCACAGACAGAATTCACTGGCTTTTATTCAAGCCCTCCAGCACTGGTGGAACCCAGACTCGGAGCAAAAGAAATGACACACTGACAGCCCTGCACGCAGTGAAAAATGATTCTTTGAATAACGCTGAGAAGTGCTTTATGTTTGATTGAGAAATGGCAAACAGTCTCATACTCATGTCGGTGAATCATTATCCTTACATTCTTGCTCATTAAACTGCTTTTCCACCGGGAGGTGGTGGCGCACATCTTTAATCCCAACACTCGGGAGGCAGAGCCAGGCAGATCTCTGTGAGTTCGAGGCCAGTCTGGGCTACAGAGTGAGTTCCAGGAAAGGTGCAAAGCTACACAGAGAAATCCTGTCTCGAAAAAGAAAACAAAAACAAAACAAAACCAACCAACCAAACAAACAAACAAAAGCCCAAAAAACAATCGCTTTTCCTCTGTATAGTACTTGGTTTTAAGGAGCTAAATTTATTTATTATCGAAGCACCCGATCTATTCATTTGTAAAAACAATAGTAAGTATACTGATCTTGTCCAAGATAGTAATAATGACTTCAGTGTTTCGCGCTGGTTGTCTTAGCTTTTGTATATTAGGATGCCCTTGTAACAACTCAGTGAAGTAAGTACCGTTATTGCTCCCATTTTAAGCAGCTTACCGAGGGCCACATACCTGTTAATTTTAAAGTCAGGATTTGAATCTGGGCTTTATGAGTCCCAAGACGTAATCAATAACGTGGGAGGAACACACCTCACCGGTGTTTGATTTCAGACTTAGATCAGGTGTTAGAGAGCATTAATAAAGTCTGCACACAGCCTGCATATGATTCGCTGAAGTCAGTGAGTAAAGTGGAAGTCAGTGGAAAGGCGTTTTCCAGAGTGGGTGGAGCTCCATGCTTAGGGAGGGGCTGGTGACCACATTTCTGAAAGGTGTTTCTCAGCTTATGATTTTCCACGGTGACCCACGCTGCTCACCATTTGCCAAGTTCCACCAACAGCACTCTGAGGACTTGGTACTTAATTCTGCAGTGCCCAGGATCCTGAACTCGTGAGGCCGGTGTTCTGCCACTGATCTGTGTCCCCAGTTCAGATTTGATCCATTGGATTAAGAAAATACATGTTAAATGTCAGATCATTCTCATAAGCACTTTTAAGTATTTTTTAAGGCACAATGAATGATAGATATTCTGTGCTTACTTTTAAGTAATTCATGATTTAAAAAAAAAAAAAAGCATGCAGTTGTCATGACAGGAACCTGCCAGCTTGTCACTCAGGCAATATTTACACATCAACAGGTGCCATGTGGTCACCAGATGCTTGTGTGGATGGAATAATCCTGTAGAAACCACATCAGGCCAAACCTCAGGGGAACAGCTAAATATTATTAGTATTTTTTTTTTAATTACAAAGACAAAACTATAATATCAGGACTAGGTCTGGTACTGTGTTGCCAGGCATAGCACACAGCTCCTGTCACGTTTAAAATAGTATCTGGCCATCCTTGGAGCTATTTCTAGTGCTGGATCATACACTCAGGATATCATGTCCTTAATCCGAAAAGAAACAGCAGAGTAGAGTCCAGTGGGATATTTTCAGGCGGGAAAGAGAGAGGAGGGGCTGAACTGATCGCAGACGGGCCGCATGGAGGATTGTTGAAGCACCTGGAGACTTGGATGGTCGAGCTGAGCTCTGCATTACCGCCCCAGCCGGTCTCCAGGGTTGGGCAAGCCTCACCCTTTCAGGGCCACCCAATTGCCCACAAATGGGTGAGCACTGGCTAGTGTTTGAGACAAGACTGCAAGTTCACACCAACCAAGAAGTAAAAGAACAGTGGGAAGTTTAGGCAGTTCTCCAGATAACTCTGGGTTCTTCCAAATGCCTTCTGTTTGGAGATCCAAAGACTTGAATCATGGAATGTGTCTTTTTGTTTGTTTGTTTGTTTGAAGTGCTGGGGATCAACCCAGGGCCTTGCCGACCTTTCAGCCGACCTGAGCAGATCTTATCTGCTGGACCTGGGACCTGAGGACCTGAAAGAATGGGGCGGACTAGAGTCTCATGCTGTAGACAACCTAACTTCAGTTTCTGTGGACTTTAATACATGAATATAAAACAAAGAAAGTAAGGATCCAAGGAAGGTTGTTTGAGTTCAGAAAAACATGTAAATAAATGCCAGTAAGCACATATTAAATATTGACAGAGCAGCCCTTTTCCAGAACTCTCTCAGGGCAGATCAATGTAAGCACAGTTGCCTGGCACATACTATCTAGGGAAGCACAAAAGCAAGACAGAAGGCCGTATCCAGATTCAGGGTGCACTGAACAGATTGGACTCTATAACTATGTTTTCACATCTAACAAGAATCAACGTGTCTTATACATTGAATGTAAATGTTTATAACACAGGAGGCAAGAAATCACATCCAAGAACAGTCCAGTGAACAAAATGCACCCGGGGTAAAAGGCCCCCTCTGCCTTTTCTCCTGGAGCCTCTCACAGTTCCTCAAGGCGGTGTTCACCATGCCTCAGTCTTTTGTCCGTGTCCCGACAGGCAGGCCTTGTGCAAGACGAAGCCAAGTCCTCGGTCCCCAGTGCTTTGCTAGTAAGCATTTGGACTTAGGTGACCTAGAGGGGGATTCAAGAAGCATAGGATCAGAGGAGCCAGGGATCTTGCCCTGTTTTCTACTATTAGTGTTCATGAAGTCCTGTGCTGTGTGCTAAGCGGCATGTGTGCGGCATGCTGTCCTGACAAGAACTGAGTTCTTGGAAGCATAGGGAGGAGGAGGAGGAGTTTCACCAGGTTTGCCTAGGAAGCTTTGAGTCATCTCCAAGGGTTGGAGGGAATGGGTGGGGTAACTGGGGTCCCAGCTCAGGTCTGTGTGACCCACAAACCTGTCTGACTAGAGTCCCTCTTCTGGGTTAGGTGCGGTGGCGCATGCCTTTAATCCCAGCACTCGGGAGGCAGAGGCAGGTGGATCTTTGAGTTCGAGGTCAGCCTGGTCTACAGAGTGAGTTCCAGGACAGCCAGGGCTACACAGAGAAACCCTGTCTTGAAGACAAACAAACAAACAAGCAAATCAACAACAAAAATCAAAACCAAAAAACCCAAAACAACAACAATAAAACATTCTTCTGGTCTCTTCAGTAAGTTTGGGAAAAATCTTGTCGGCCACCTGTTGGCTAAAGCCTGAGTAAATGTTGACTTACTGCCTTCAGAAGATAGCGGCGGCTCTGTGTATGCTTGTTTCCAGGGACAAACACACCCTATACAGGAGAATCACAGAGTGACAACTTTGGTGATTGTGGGTTATGACGGTGACATGCCCTTGGGGTTGTGGCATATTCTGGAGAGTACAGTCCACCAAACTGTACCAGATCACATTCTGCTTATCTGCTTTACTATCCCTTTTAAAAGGTGCAGCTGTTTCTAGAGGTCAACATCAACATACCTGGCATTTTTTTTTTTTTACTTTGTACGTTGGTATAAGCCATGTCAGCCAGCAGACTCGAGGCAATAAATGCTGGCAAGTGAGATGTGAGCCGGGGGCAGGGAATTTGTTAGATGCATTGTAGCATGCTTACTTTTGAAGATCATGGGCTTTGGAATCATACAGCTTCGAGGGTAAGTGAGGTATTGTCACTGTGTTCTAATTAGATGACCCCCTATGACCCCCTATTCGACCTTAGGGTGACTATATTATTTGTTTTCAAGTTTGGGTCATAGTCACCAAGTATTAAACTAGAAGGAAAGAGGCTGTTTGCTGATATCTAGTATATCTGGCCAAAACTATAAATTGAGACTTTGCTGGACAAGCTGACCACCTTTCTTTTTCTTTTTCATTTTTTTGAGCTGAGAATCGAACCCAGGGACTTGCGCTTGCTAGGCAAGCGCTCTACCACTGAGCTAAATCCCCAACCCTTTCTTTTTTTTTTCTTTGCTTTTTTTTTTTAAATTGTGGTAAAATATACATAACATAAAACTTACTATTTAATTATTGTTTTCTTTTTAAATATGTATGTATGTTTGAGTGTATGTAATTTGTTTGAGGGTCCCTGTGGCGGCCAAAGGACAACCCCAGGTGCTGGTCTTTATGTACTGTCCACCCCCCCCCCCCCCCCCCCCCCCCCCACCCCCGAGACAGGGCTTCTCTGTGTAGCTTTGCGCCATTTTCCTGGAACTCACTTAGTAGCCCAGGCTGGCCTCAACCTTACAGAGATCCGCCTGGTTCTGCCTCCCAAGTGCTGGGATTAAAGGCGTTCCCCACCGGCCCACCTTGGTTTTGGATACGTGGTCTCCCGCTGGCCTGGAACTAGATGGGGTGGGTCACAAGCCGTCAGATCCGTCTGTCCCCACTTACCCAGCACTGGGATCACAAGCATCTGCCACCATTCCTGGCTTAAAATTCTTTTCTTTCATTTGTTTGTCTTTTTTTGGGGGGGTGGGTGGGTTGAGGGGAGGATGCTGCATGTGCACACTGCATGTTGGGGGGACAACTTGTAAGAGTCGGTTCTCCTCTTCCTTTGCCTCCTGAGTGCTGATATCACAGGCATGTACAAAATTCCCTGATATTTTTGTGTTGTTTAAAACAGAACATGGGGGGGGAAGGGCTGGAGAGATGGCTCAGTGGTTAAGAGTACTGGCAGCTCTTCCAGAGGTCCAGAGTTCAATTCCCAGCAACCATGTGGTGATTTACAACCATCTGTAATGAAATTTGGTGCCCTCCTCTGGTGTGCAGGCATACATGCAGGCAGAACATTGTATACATAATAAATTACACACACACACACACACACACACACACACACACACTAGCTGGCGGTGGTGGTACATGCCTTTAACCCCAGCACCTGGGAGGCAGAGACAAGTGGATCTCTGTGAGTTTGAGGACAGCCTGGGCTGCACAGAGAAACCCTGTCTCGAAATAAATCAAAACAAAACAAACAACAAGAACAACAAAAAACACCCCACAAAAAACAAAACAAAACAAAACGCAGAACGCTTGTGGAGGTCACAGGACAACTTGTTGGAGTGGGTTTGGGGATCGAACTCAGGTCCTTAGGCTTGCCAGGCAGGCAGACATTTTACAACTGTGGTGGTTTAGATGAAAATGACCCCTATAGGCTCACAGGTGGCACTATTAGGAGGTGTGGAGGGAGTGTGTCACCAGGGTGTGGGCTTTGAGGTCTCAGATGCTCAAGCCAGGCCCACTGTGGCAATCTCTTCCCTCTGCCCGTGGATCCAGATGTAGGACTCTCAGCTACCTCTCCAGCACCATGTCTGCCTGCACTCCGCCATGCTTCCCTGCCATGATGATAGTGGACTGAACCTCTGAACTGTAAGCCAGCCCCAGTTAAATGTTTTCCTTTATAAGAGTTGCCGTGGTCATGGTGTCTCTTCACAGCAATAAAATCCTAACTAAGACAACAGCTTATCTTAAAGTTCCTTGAATGTTCTGTTGAGCAGCATTAAGGACATTCACAGTCTTTGGTAACCATTCCACAGTCTCCAGAAGGTCTGTGACTAGTAATTCCCTTCTTCTCTCAGCCCCTTTCTAGATATACTCCCTATAAATTTGTCTACTTTTAGCACCACAGGCAAGGGGAATCCAAATGATACCTGTTCACATGCATAGTATGGCATGTGCAACCTCCACCCCCCCCCCCCCCCAAAAAAAAAAAAAGATGAAGGAAATGAAAAAAGTCAGACAATATATTCTGATTGAAAGAAAATTTTTAATGCTTTATTTTTATTTCATGAGCATTGGTGTTTTGTATATGTGTCTGTGTGAAGGAGTCAGATCCCCTGGAACTGGAATTACAGACAGGTGTGTGTAGATGTAACCGTCTTGTTAAATAACAAACACAGAGTCAATTGTAGAGTTAAAAGCCAAGAGGTCAGAGCAATAGCTGAGAGCTGAAAACCTTACGCTTCACTGCTTCTGCTGTCTTTCCTCTCCGCAAGCGCCTACTTCCTGTGTCCAGTCTTTTTATAGACTTTCTATTTTGCCTTCTCATTGGTTGTAAACCCAGCCACATGACCTCCGCGTCACTGCCTGTCTGTACAGACCTCCAGGTCTTCTGTGGTTGGTATTGAGATTAAAGGCGTGTGTCGCCATGCTGGCTGTATCTTTGAATACACAGAGATCCGCCTGGCTCTGCCTCCCAAGTGCTGGGATTAAAGGCGTGCACTATCACCACCCAGCTTCTGCTATGGCTTGCTCTGACCCCAAGGCAACTTTATTAATATACTCATAAAATCACATTTCAGTAAAAATAAAATATCACCACAGGTGTGAGCTGCTATGTGGTTGCTGGGAATTGAACCCAGGTCCCCTGGAAGAGCAGCCAGTGCTCTTATGGGCTAAGTCATCTCTCTAGGTCTGAAAGGAAAAAATTGTGGTGGCAGATGCTTGTAATCCCGGAGTTGGGTGAGTGGGGACAGCAGGCTCTAGGCTGGGAGTCCAGCTAATCTAGTCAGTTCCAGGCCAGCGAGAGACCATATATCAAAAACCAAGGTGGACAGTGTAAGCATTACAGCCCAGACAGAAAGGTATCCTGGCAGCTGGGCGCCAAGGAATACCGCAAAGTCACCGTATAACAAACCTCACACAAGAGATTTATTGGGAGGGAAAAAACCAGGAGGGTGGCTGCCTCTGCTCAGGAGAGAAACAGCAACAAACCGAACAGGATACAGGGCTTATATAGAGTTCCTTAGGAGGTTGGAACTTTTCAGGGTGGATATTGGTGGGATTTCATGTCCATAAATTGGACTTTTTACTTCAGAGGGAGGGGCCTGGGTCCAGCAGTTAGGGCAGTTAGAGAATTCTGTGGGTAGAGCCTGGCAGCTAGGTGTCCTGTGGGAGGGGTCTGGCCACTGGAAGGGCTTATAGAAGAATAATGCACCTGGGGTTGTAATATTTCACTTAGTGTAGTGTCTTCAATCAACATCATCCATGCTGTAGCAAGTGTAAGGTTTTCCTTCTTCCTGAAGTCTGAGTAAGACTACGTTCTCTGCCGGAGAAAGGAGCTGCTGTTCCATTTTCCATAGCAGCTGTATGTACCCTTTAATATCCCCACCGGGACGCACAAGATTTCCAGCTTCTCTAAATCCCCGCCAACACTGGATACCTCCTTAACCTTCAAGTCAATCAGTATTGCATTGCACATCTCCCAAGCTGATCTGTTTTCACATACATGTAGTGTAGATGCAGTTGACGCTGTGAACTGATCAAACCCACTCTGTCGGCATTTGGGATGGAACCCGAGAGGTGGAATCTGTCAGGGCTTCCCTCCGTCTGCCTTCCCCGGAAAGGAATGGAAAGGGCAGAAGACCTCAAGTTTTTTGTACCTGAATTCTGTGTCTTGGGCCATGCATGAGGAGGATGTAATGGCTTGATCGATTTCCCTTACTGTTCTTTTGTTTCGTTCTTTTTTTTTTTTAAAATTTTTTATTTTTTATTTTTTGGTTTTTCGAGACAGGATTTCTCTGTGTAGCTTTGCACCTTTCCTGGAACTCACTTGGTAGCCCAGGCTGGCCTCGAACTCCCGAGTGCTGGGATTAAAGGTGTGCGCCACCACCATCCGGCTTGTTCTTTATTTTTGCTTTAATTTCTTTATTATTTGGATGGTGTGTGTGTGTGTGTGTGTGTGTGTGTGTGTGTGTGTGTGTGTGTAACAGCTTTCAGGAATTGGTTCTCACCTTCCAGTGTGTGAATCCCAGGGATTGAACTCAGGTTTGTGAACAAGCCATCTCAATAGCCTTTGTCGCTTCTTTCTTTTGGAAACTGTGTCTTTTTATGTAGTCCAAGCTGGCCTAAAAATCTCTTAAAGAGATCCTCAGCTCAAAAAACAAAGTAAAACAAAACAAAACAAAACAAAAACATCAGAAGCAAACTTCTGCCATCCGGGGTTCCCCCATTGTGCTGTAAGTCTGTATTTAAGACCTCCTCCCTCCTTCAATAAATGGCATTCGACATTCAAAAAAAAAAAAAAAGAGGGGATCAAGATCATGATGGGGAAACCCTCAGAGACAGCTGACCGGTGCTAGTTGGAGCTCACTGACTCTGGACTGACAGCTCCGGAACCTGCATGGGACCAAACTAGACCCGCTGAATGTGGGTGACAGTTGTGTGGCTTGATCTGTTTGTGGGTCCCTGGCAGCAGGACCAGGACTTATCCCAGGTGCATGAACTGGCTTTTTGGAGCCCATTCCCTGTGGTGGGATACTTTGCTCAGCCTTGATACAATGGGGAGGGGCCAGGCTCTCCTTCAACTTGGTATGCCAGACTTCGTTGATTACCATGGGAGGCCTTATACCCACTCTGAGGAGTGGATGGGGATAGAGTGGGAGGGAGGTGAGGAGGCGGGAGAAGGGGAGGGAGGGGGAACTGGGGTTGGTGTGTAAAATGGAAAAAAATTTAATAAATAAACATATTTAAAAAAAATCTCTTAAAGAGCTTAAGCCAGCCCTGGACCTTTCTGCCTCAGCCTCCCAAGTGCTGGGATTCAAAGGCATGTGCCACCATGCCTGTTCTACTGTTCTTGAGGCCTTGTCCTCATTGGCTCTATCTCCTGAAGTTGCAGGAAGGTTTGTGGAAGTGGTTAATGTACTCACAAGTACCGACAGCTTGTGAAATAGGCCAGACTAGCTGGGCAGAGGCTGGCCCACTTCCTCCATACCCAGCACTTCACATCCCTGCAGCAGGCTGCCACACCTCTGTGGTGTAGTATTTATGATAAGGAAGGCCACTTCTTTATTGGCAGGTACCAAGCAATTTGCAAGTAAGATTTCTCTTTCTTCTCACACCCCGATTTACATAAGAGAAGAAACCACAACTATAAAGTCTTATTTTAGAAACAAACAGTCTGGCTTGGTGGTGCACGCCTTTAATCCCAGCAGTTGAGAGGAAGAGGGCGACAGATCTCTGTGAGTTGGAGGCCAGTCTGCTCTGCAAATTGAGTTCCAGGGCAGCCAGGACTGTTATCGCAGAGAAGCCCCGTCTTGAAAACGAAACACCAAAACCCAAAACAAAACAAAACAACAACAACAACAACAACAAAACCAACCAACCAACCAACCAACCAACCAACCAACCAACCAACCAACAACCAGTTGACCACTTACACATTTAAAACACTGAGGAGTACTATCAAGCTGTCTCCAGTGACCTTAACATCAGCTTTGGTTGTCCTGAGAACCACTGAGGGCATCAAGATGCCTGCCTGCCTACAGTAGGCATGGATGCCATGGGAGGCTTCTCACCGCTGCCTTAAGGAATAAACGAACTTTATTTCAAAAGAGCGAATGAGTAAGAGGAAGAAAGAGCTTAATGGACGTTTCTTAGTATTGTCTGGGGAGAAATGGGCTTTGACCAGTGTCGATTATAGACCGGGGAAGGGATGATAACGGGGCCGTCAGCCCAGGGCAGAGGACTTCAGAAAACCCCAGTGTGTGACTGCTACTTGAAAAGCATCTAAGATATTGTATGTAGGGGAGTTATGACAATGTGACTGAGCTGTTGTGTCTGTTTATCAGTTCATCTTGTTAAAAGTGCTAGGGACGGTTTGATTTAAAATTAGTGCTCCTGAGTCTCTTCCTCAATTGTTTCATCTTATTTGTATGGTTTTTGAGATAGGGCCTTCCTATATAGCCTTGACTGGTCTGAAACTTGTTATGTAGACCAAGCCTGCCTTTGCCTCCCAAGTTCTGGAATTAAAGGCATGTACCACCATGTCTGGCTACCTCATTTTATCTATCTATCTATCTATCTATCTATCTATCTATCTATCTATCTGTCTATTTTTGTTTGTTTGTTTGTTTTTGAGATGGTTTCTCTGTGTGACCCTGGCTGTTCTGGAACTGGAACTTGCTTTGTAGACTAGAGCGGCCTCGAACTCAGAGATCCACCTGCTTCTGCCTCTCAAGTGCTGAGATTAAAGGCCTGCGCCACCACTGCTGGCTACCTTATTTTATTCTCACTTTCATTGTTTTGTTATGCTTAATAACAAAGTATTATGTTCTGTGCCCGAGTATCTGGGCTGCAATGTACAGGGATTTGATCAGAAGTTCTGGGGACTGGCAACATAGCTGTGTGTGCAAGCTTGAGGACCTGAGTTCAGAGCCCCAGCTCCCGTATTAAAAGCTGGGTGTGGTGGCATGTGCCTGTGAACTCAGCAGTGAGGAGACAGAGATAGAGCATCCCTAGAGCTCAGTGGCCAGCCGCTACCTGCACATGTTCACTGATCTCTGGGTTCGTGGACAGGCCATGCCCAGCTTGTATGTGGTGACTAGGACCTAGACTCAGTACCTCCTGCAGGTGCAGCAAGACCTTTACCCGCTGAGCCATCTTCCCAGCCTCTGATCACATTGCTTTGCAAAGTAAAAATCTGTCCGCTGAATCATATCACAAATAGCTGTAGTGGTAGGTGGTATGCAGCTTGACAAGCAATGAGGTCGGATTTGGGGGTACTTCTGGGAAAGGTAGTTTTGATTGCTAGATGGATAGGTATGAATATCTCATAGATGGTACTACACAGTGGAGTATTCCTTTGGCTTTATCGTTCTCTTACTGTTTGGACACATTGCAGGTATGTTACTTTGTATTCATAGTTTTTGCTTTGTTTCACTGTAGGTGCTCTGGAAAAGGGCAGGGGATGAGGGAGGGTATGTGTTTAGGAGTGGCCAGGGCAGGCAGTGTGGAATTCCTCCACAGTGGACTAGTTTGAGAGGGCGTGAAGCCAACCAGTCACATTTGTCTCTGCAGTATTACATCTCCTGAAGCCGGTCATTGACTCTTTCCCACACCATCCAGACCTTCACGGTTGCCTTTTCCCCACTGTGCCCTTGCAAACATTCCTGCCCCGACTCCTGCCCTTGATTGGTCTTGCTCCTATTAGAATAAATAAAATTGGCTCTTAATTGCGTGGAATCCTTGAGAGCCCTGGGTACTGACGCACTGGGACTTCCTGATGTCAGTTTGACTCAGCCGTGCGTGGGATCACGGGAGGGTTCTGAAGAGCATTCCACAGGAGCCGCATGACTTGTTTGCCGGCTTTGATCACACCTGTGTGGGGACTAGATGTTGTGGAGGGGGTGGAGACCTGCTCCTCAGCCTTCAGATCCCGGTGTGCTGGGGAGGGGGAGCATCTGGGTGCCGGGTCTTTTTTTTTTTTTTTTTTTTTTTTTTCAGCCCATTTGTGAGCTGTGCCACTCTGTGGTTGTACAATTTAAGAAGCAGGCTGTGTAGGTGCAGTCTTGAGAAGTCATTGTCAGGTTTAATGACAGATCAGGTGAGGAAAAGTCACACCCCAGCTCTTTTTTTTTTAAACTAGTTTATTGTCATCATTGTTATCAAAGCACTTGGAGCAATTCTCTGTGGACCTGAGTTAAGATGACTTCCTTCCTTCTTCCCTAACCAGTGTGCTTTGTTGTCATCAACTGCGGGTGTGCAGGAAGTGTGCGTTGGGGCCACAGGGCTAGTATTGCCTGTGCAGGGTTTGAGAACCGGGAGATCTGCCACCGTTGATGAATATCCAGGCCCAGGTACCTGGCCAGCCTTCCCAGAGGGCTGTGGTGGAGGCATCCTTTTCTATAGCCACTGCATCTTCCTTGTTCAGTTGTACAACTGAATGCAGTTCAGCTTCATTTCTTTTCAACCTGATTTTTTTTCTTTTTCTTTCTTTTTTTTTTTTTGAATAGCTTCAGTTGACCATACCAGAAGAAAAACTGAAAATAGGTGTAAAAGATATGGTTACAGGGGCTGGAGAGCTGGCTCAGTGGTTAAGAGCAATGCCTGCTCTTCCAGAGGTCCTGAGTTCAACTCCCAGCAACCACATGGTGGCTCACAACCATCTGTAGTGAGATCTGGCGCCCTCTTCTGGCACAAAGTTGTACATTCAGATAAAGCACTTGTACATATAAATAATAAAATCGTTTTTTTAAAAGAAGATATGGCTACAAGTCAGTTGCATTGTGGTTTGTGGCTGAATCTAGACATCCCTTAGGGGCGTGGCCTTCTTCGCTATCTGGTCTCTTTCCAAGCAATGGTGTGAACTCTGCCCCCCCCCCCTCCAGGAGCTCTAGGAATGGGGTGGCAGCAGCTCCCAGGTAAGGAGACTTGGGACTATGGACTGGGTAGGGGTCCAGTGTTTCAATCCGGGCCGAGTAGTCTGCAAAACCAAGTAGAAAAATAAATGTCAGATTATACCGTGCATGTTCTTTTTCGGTGTAGAGCTGGTAAGTTGGGGCGGGGAGCTGCAGTCATGGCCCACTGCTCTGCTTCCCCAGGCGGAAGTTTGGAAGGACTGGGTTATGTGTAGGGATTGAAGCAGACTCTTCGAAGCAGGGGTGTCCTACTCTACTTTATGTGTGGATGAAAAAGGAGTGTCCTTTGCATGCACAACTGGCTGCGTTAAAGAATTCTCTAGTCAGACGTCCTGCTGGGTGTTTATCACGCTATCCTCTGTCTCTCTCTGGGTAGCTCATTACAAAGCGTGGTTCTCCCAATGAGTACTACAGCACCTCTCAGCTTTCCACCCATTTGAATGTCCATTTTCTCTGTGTAGGCTCAGCTCCACTGGGAGTTTAAATAAAGCAGATATTAGGAAGGATTCAGCTGAGGTGTGTGTGTGTGTGTGTGTGTGTGTGTGTGTGTGTGTGTGTGTGTGTATTGTGCGTGCGCGTGTGAATGAATTTAACTTGCTCAGCAATTTTTTTTTGTACCTAAGCATTCATTTAAACATTTTTCCCATTTATTTATTTACTGGGTGGGGGAGGGGCTCACGTGTGAGCACCATGGCACGTGTGGAGGTCAGAGGACAATCGCAGGAGTCAGTTTGCTTTTTCTACCATATGGGTGCTATGGATTAAACTCACGTTGTGACCCTTGGCAGCAAGGAAGTGCGTTTACCCTCTGGAGCGTCTCTTTAGCCCCAAAGCATTCATCTTTAAAAAGGTAAACACCTTTATTAACTCATTTTGTTATCTGATCATCTCAGACCCGTAGACACATCTATAATATGTCCTGATTACTTTCCCCTCCACCCTCCCTTTTCCCAGTCGTGACTCAGTGGTTTTGTTTGGTGACCCACAGTTTAATCAGGGCCCACAGTTTAATCAGGGCCGTTTGTGCGACCATTGGATTGGAATTGTCTATTGAGACCTGGTGGGATCATGGGTGCTTACATAGTCGAAGGCAGTGCATCTAGCTGACTCTAATGCTGCCAGATAGCTGAGCGGTGAGTGCCACGGCCCTCTGAGTCTCTTCTATCCGTGTCTGACTGTTGAGGAACCCATCCTCACGTGTACCCTGTGCAGGTATCCAAAGCTGCAGAAATTTGTGGTTGGGATAGCTGGGCCTTGCCCTAAAGATGTTATCTTACAGCCCCCCTTGTTATTCTTTTCGGCTCTTACATTCTTTCTGCCCCTCTTTTCTCAGTGCTCCCCGAGCCTGAGAGAGGGTGGTATGCATGACTTAGGACTGGCTGAATCCTTTATCTAATTATTCTTTATCAATAAAAACCTGGGAGTCAGATATTGGGGTAAGAACCTGAAAGATCAGAGAAGTGGCAGTGAAGCTGTCTGTCTGTCTGTCTCTCTCTCTCTCTCAATCCCAAAGGGCCTAGACTCTCTCCAAGCCCTGCCCTACTACTTCTTGTGTGTCTCTATCTGTCCTTAGTCCTCCAAAACCTCTATAGCTAATTTTGGTCAGCTAGTAGCTAGCTCTGCCCTCTGATTCAAAGCAAACTTTATTGGCGGTCTCGGGAGTGTCAGAATTCGACCAAAACATCCCACAACGTAGGGCTGCCTCTTTGCAGTTTTGAGAGAGGAAACTGAACTCCTCCGTATTCATGTGTAACATGAAGAGTCTGTTCTGCTCAGTGCTTTCTTGCTACGCTTCCAGACACACTATGGGTCCCGTCACCGTGGCGTAGGGACTTCCTCGGATTAAAGTTGAATCGGCTTGGGTTCCAGGATTCCCTGGGATGGAGACAAAGTCCTGAGGCTGGAGGGCACAGCATTGAATACAGACACTTAGCGTTAGCATCTGACAGGTCTATGAGGTGGTCAGAGAAGACTGTGGACGGCTCCGGCTCCGGCTCTGGGATGCCCAGAATGCTGTTCCCATCTGATAGACAATGTGGGGAATTTGAGATCTGGTGCCCTTCCCTCCCTGGGCAGATCTCTGGTTGGTGCTGAAACACAGTCCTTTATCCCGCTCACGCCAGCTGCTTCTCTGCCCTAGTTTCTAAAGGGTAATTGGTGTTCTTGTTTCTGCTGCTTCCCCTTTTGACTCCCGTAGCTGCGAAGCTGAATAAAACCACCAGGAAAGGAGAGGGCAGAGCCCCTGCTCAGTTCATTGGTCCTTTTCTTTATTCCCCTTTGGTCCAGGACATTTTCACCTTTGTCTGTCCCCATCTTTATGTGACCTTCTCATCTGTCACATGGTAAAAACCTGGCCACTAAGAGCGCATTGGATTCCCTGATGTGGGTGCTGGGGGCTGAACTCAGGTCCCTGGAAAGAGCAGGAGGCACTCTTTCTTACCTGCTCCGCTGTCTCGCCAGCCCCATAGGCTACTACTCACTTCAGTGGTTGGCATCTCTTACCTGTTGAAAGAGATGTTTTGGCTGTATGGAAACTAATAGGTGTGCCTCCTGAAGCGTTTCGGAGTGACACTTTCCCAGTGTGCCCCTCCTTCCAAGCGTGGGTGTCTGTTCACACTGTTGCTTTTTTAGCCAGTGGTAGAAGCTGACGCTATGCTTGCGGCCTGATAATCAACATTCCCCGTCTCATTCTGTTTTCTGTTGCCAAACAGAATGGCTGAGGTTTGGTAATAAGCAGAAGACAGACTTTTATTTTGGCTCATGGCTTGGGAATGGAGAAAGTCTAAGAACGTGGCACTGCTGGGAGCCTTGAGCCGCTCCAACTCACAGCGCATAGCGGAAAGGCAAGTGGGCGGTTTTAGAAGAAACAACACATCAGGGACTCGCTCACTTTACACGAACCCTCTCCGAGGTAACTAACTGTAGCGGTTTTGAACGAAGTGTCCTCCACAGTCTTGGGTATCTGAACACTCGGGTCCCATCTGGTGGTGCTGTTTGGGGAGGTTTAGGTGGTCCATCCAGCCTTGCTGGAGCGGGTGCGTCACCAGGGGAAGTGTTGAGAGTATATGGCTATAGCTTCACCTTACTCCCGGTTCACCCTCTTTCTGCTTTGAACTTGCCGCCGAGGGTATGACCTCTCAGCTTTATGCGCCTCCCGCCGTACCTCCCCACCATGATGGACTGACTCTTGTCCCCCTGGAACCATA